>NC_058520.1:536067421-536369832 GCF_904849725.1 Hordeum vulgare subsp. vulgare | reverse complement strand
AACCCTCCTCCTCCCCATATTTGTATCCACCACCATGGTGGCTTTCGAAGTGAGGTTGAACAGAGGATCCTCTTGCACAAGCCATAAAGGGGATTATTCCAGCAAGAAATTTGGGAAGAAGTGGGAGCAAAGCCGGACGGGCCTAAACTTTGCCATGGAATCGGAGTGAGACGACATAAAAGGGTCCCTCGCCGGAGGTGAAACTCATCTCTACCTCTTTGCCATCAGCATGACCCCAAGGGAGAGAAGAAGATGCCTCATAGATGAGACCTCTCGATCTGGGCATCACTTTATTTGCCAAGAAGAAAACTACATCTAGAATCCAAACCACCACCACCACCCAATGCGGGCCATCATAGCCGCCGGAGGTGTGGGAGATGGAGGACGGAAGGGGAGGAAGGAGGGGGGACTCTCAAAGGGGACGAGGAGAATGATAGTACGCCAGTCCGGCACAAGATCAAGTCTTGTCTGTGTACCTTTGCTTGATCTCGACCAAATCAATTCGCGCCCCGCGCTACGGGTTCACTTTGCCCACTTTTGGTAAAGGCGAGTACTAGTTGTGAGCTGAAAGTGCATCCTATCCCTGGGTGGTTTTGATGATTAATCACACCATATAGTTCATTGAAATAATGATTTTCCTATGTATAGAGAAGTTAAATGATGGCATGGCCTTTATAGGTGATTATGGACCCCTCAAAAATCTAAGCACATGGATTGGGAAATGCTTCAAGACTCTACATCTTTGATTAATTGATCATTGATCACATCGACTCCATAGGAAAAAGGCAATACTATTAAAAGAGGACGAAGTATTGATAACGACTCAGCTCCTCAAGTGCTTAGAGATTTGCAACCGATACCTTCAACCACATTCTCGTATCAATCTTCCAAAATCCAAATAGTCAACTCGGTCCCGCCGAACATTTCCATCACGACCCACCGACTTTTGCCAAGATAGAGCCTCAAGCCAAACCATAGCATCTCCGTGCCACGGAGATTAGGTCCAATGAAAAATAGTGACCAACTTTCTGATGCCAATTAAAGTCATTTCCTGTGGCAGCCCGATCGAGGGCCGACACACGTTCATCCCTAGGATAAGACCGGACGCACATCAAGAGCATGATACAGAAATTCCAGGCAAATATGGCTTTATTAATATAATGGAGTATTACAATACTGTTGCTTACAACTATATTACATGACTCCAAGGCTAGCTAAATGGCAGCAGAGGTCTTGATACATCGGCATCGATGTCCCTGGCTGGGCTCCATAACTCGCAGGACTGGCTTTGTTACGATCTAGCACGACGGGTCTTCTCCTGCAACTGGCCACGTGCTAGGCCAGGTGAGTACTTGGAATGTACTCGCAAGACAACCAAATACATGGCATCCAAGCAAGCAGATAACAAAGCAAGCACAATGATTATATAATAGCTATTCTGAGCATGGCATGGCATTAACAGGAAAGATATAAATCAAGCATAGCATGACATGGACTAAACATGTAATCTACCTCACTAGCATGGAAAATATCACAAGAATTACTTAACCAGCTTATTGTCACCGAATATCAACTTACTCTCTTCTGGGTTGTACCACAACCCTTGACATACTCGTAATCCAACCTGAATGGATCACATCACACGGTCATCTGACTGATCATCATGTAGCCTTCTCTTGGCTAACCCATCATGTTATCAACATCCCCTGGTGTTCACGCGAAACGAGTTGTTCCATCATTACTCTCATAGATACGGTTGACCATCTACTGAGGTCTGATCGGGCTGTCCATTACCGTGGACACAGTTATTCGAATAGTTTTTACACTCTGTAGAGGTTGCACACTTTACCCACGCTCTGGAGCACTGACCTCATGATCCCATTCGGGTGGACCAACATTGCTCCAACGCAACTTGCCTAACCCGTGATTCTCTCAGCATATCCTCGGCAACCACTCCCTTCCGGAGTCCTGCCCTAGGTGGCCCTGTGTCCTCATGACACATGTTTCCTCATGACACCTGCCACCGTCTTGGACAAACAAAACTGTCCCAAACGGGGCGTGTACCCAACTCAACTTAACTGGGCTCACAGGGTTATCACCGCCTACCTGATCAGGGTCAGCGCGCGTGCATAACCCTCCCTCTTTGGGGCATATCGGTGAGAGATCACGCGATCAGCTCAAGTCACGACCATCCCATATCGGCAAGAGGAGGTTGTGCGGGTGGGCCCGGACAGGTGACTCTGATCAACCCACTAGGTATCTTATCCTGAATATGATCTGTCATAGCTGACACTCCGATGTCACCACAATCCGATAATCAGATCAAGCCACTATTTACTGTTAAGCTATATTCATAAATTGTCGGATAAAACACAATGTAATCATAGACAGTAATATCAACTATATAATATAATTAGCAAATTATTACTTTACCAATTATAGTTGTAAGTTGGACCTTTGGAACCCTCGCATAAAATCAGCAAATAACTCGGTAGCCACCAGAACAGTCTTCACAACACAAATCTGGGGCGTTACCGGAACAACTCAACCTCGGCTCAAGACGGCTCAAAAGCAGCTCAGAGCATGAGACGGTGTTGATAAGAAGAAATTAGCAGTTCCCTAAGACGGCCGAAGCACAGCTCAGAGCATAGGGTCACCGCTACGGAGAGAAATTCAACGGTTGCGCGTGACGGCCGAAAAGCAGCTCAGAACACGGGACAACTGCTGACAAAAGGAATATAACATTGGCATCCACCCCGGACGGCCGGAAACAGCACAGACTCAAGCATGGTGCCAGTATTGAAAGAAATGTGAGCAAGGGTTCGTCAGCGTCACACACAGCTCCTCACTATGTACTAGGATATAAGCATTAAATATGCAAGAGCAACATCTACGGGCGTATGTTGGATGAATAGCATTACTAGGGACTGTTATTAATGATGTCACAGTTATACGCAAATACAGGCTAACAAGTGATACAGACGAACACACAAAGTGCAAGCAAAGTTATCACGCATGTCTCGAGCTCATAGCAAGAGGTTGGCTTGCCTGGGGGGATCGACGAATACTCCGAGGAGAAGCGTAATAACACACCGGAAATCTTTGTCGGAGAGGGTTTCCCTCTCGGAAGGCTCAAACAAAGGCAAGGGCATGATGGTCATCTCTACTGCACAAACATCTTATGAAAGTAATACTATTGAGATGGGCTCGACAAGACGAAGACGTGGGCGCTGGTTTTACCTCAATCGGAGTTACGAGCGCAAAGATACACCCGTTAGAGCACCATGGACCAATCTGTAAAAAAAATCTAGAAACAGGTTCCTCGGGCTGAAACCGAACGCGCCTTTCGGGGAAATACTCTTTCGGTATACCGGAAGCGCATTCCACCCTTTTACGTCTCCACTTACGCGCGCAGGCCCGGGGGTTGAGCTCCTCCTTTCTCTGACCGGTGGGTCCCTCCTCCCTCTCTCTCACTGCGGGCGGGGCCCGCCCCATCTCTCCTCTCCTCTCTCTCTTACCTCGTCTCCTTCCTCTCTCTCTCCCTCTGCAACAGAGAGCAGGGAGGGCTCGGCCGCCGCGGCAGCTGCCACCTCCGCATGAGGGGGCTGGCCGGGGGAAGGCGTAGGGGCACCGCAGCACCTTGCTGCGCCACGAAATGGCCGTGGGGGCGCCAGAGAGGCCGTGCAGCTCTGCTGCCATGGCGCGGCCAGAGCCGGCACTGGCCGGGTTGGCTGTCGCCGAGCACGACCACGGGTGCGCCTGGGGAGGGGCGAGGAGGTCCTGCTTGGGCTCGAGGGACTCGGGGAGGGGCTCGGGGATGCCTTAAATGGCTCGGGGAGAGAGTTCTAGTGACGCCGGGAAGAGCTCCAAGATCTATGGCAAAGCTCCAATGGCAGGCACCTCCAGAGGCAAGAGGACACGGGGGAGAGAGTTCCATAGTGCACGGGAGGACTTGGGGAATCTCCTAGACATCCTTGGACAGCCCGACACGACATGGAGACAAGCTCCCATCACCTTAAACACACAGAGCACGGTTTTGGCATTCTCTGCCCATGGTTACCACGTGGCCATGGCCTTGACATGTCCTTTGAGGTGTCACACCATGTCTAGTGTGTTCACCAAGGAACACTGAGATTCATTGTGCCTTTGGATAACCATGGGGAGTAATGAGATGACCAGACCACAGCCAAATAGTTTGCAACAACAAGGTGTTTGAGCTGTGGTGTCACCTCCACAGTGCACCTCTTGGCATAATACTTGGCTGAGGTTGACCACTCACTAAAGTCACTATGCTGGCCAAAATTCATCTCAAACAAACAAGTCTATGGGGCACTTCCTTTGTAACTTGGCATACTGACCAGGAATGAAGAAGTTGTTGCTGGGGTCAAATGGCTAAATGGAAATGGCTGAAATTTGGAGGAGACTCATGATTTAGGCATATGAGGACACATTCAAAGATTCATACCATCTGCACACACATAAATGGTACTTCCTTCACAATGCTTCATTCTGGACAGAGATTTAAATAATTTGCTGGGGAAGAATGGAATGATGAAATGGGCTAAATTTTGGTGCACAAGGATGATTTAACATAATGAACAACTGTGCAAAATTTCAAATCAAGGGGAACAAGGAATCAAGCACTTCCTTTGCAAACAGATGATCTGGACAAAATTTGCAAAGGGGCATTGTGCTCAATTTTTGAATTGGGGAACTTGATCTTTCGTTGGAAATGATGATTATATGGATATGAGAAGCTCCACAAATTATTTGGGATTTTTCCTAGCTACCAAAATGGTAGTTCCTTTGGAAAGGCCCCAAAATGCTATATTTGCATAAAATAGGAAAAATGCAATTTTCCTTTATTCTATGATGGCCAATATTTTATGAGAGCTCAATAGGATCACAAAGAATATCTCTACAAGATTTCATGAGCATTGGAGATGGATAACTATTTTCCAAGATTTAATCCCTCAAACAAGGAGAAGCGGGAATTAGTTCTAGGGAGGAAATATTGCATATGACTTGGCAATATTTTTGCACATCTAGGGGCTATGAGGGAATAATGATCTCTGGGAAGACTTGGAGGATCAACAGAGCAAGGGAAATGATGGCTCCTTTGAGAACACAAAGACATGATTCCTAGTTCCAATACTTCGGAGCTAGGGTTTAAAAAAAGGGTTCGGAGTTTTCTCAGCAGGGACAACCTGGCACAAGGACATGGGAAAAGCACGGAGAGGTTGGCGATAGACTGGGTTCACCTGGTCATTTGCCAAATTCCAAAGGAAAAATCTGGGAGAGAAAATCTAGGAAGGATTAACAGCAAAAAAATCGATAACCCGATTTTTGGGGTGTTACAAACCTTCCCCCCTTAGAAGAATCTTGTCCTCGAGATTCTCAGGGTTATCTTAGCACTACAACTATTACTACTACGCTTTCTAAAACGCTTCGGGGATCTGTCTTAACCCTGTGGCTGAAAACAACCAGGCTAAGAGTACCAAAGCTGGTACACCCAGAGCGATACACAACTATCGTGGGGTATACTGTATACGCGGGGGTCACTGGGCAGCCTTATCATTTCTAGAAAAGCAAAACTTCCTTTTTCTGAAAATGCTTGGGGTACCGTGATGAAAAGTGGCCTCCTCTCGCTGACGAGTGGGACCAGGGTCCATTGGCAGCCTTCTCCTTGTTCTCCAGCCAACGGCTCTCACTCTCTCTTGCTCCTGCGCCGCTCGGAGTACGGCTAAGCACTGCACACTCCTAGCTCCTAAAGCACCCTACGTCGGTAGTGCGCGGCGCGCACGAGGCCGACGCAGAGAGCACTCCCATCGCGGGCCAACGTCGGTCGACACTGCTCTCGGATTCCCTCCTGGACGCCGGTGATCGAGCAGCGCGTGGCCTCCTGGACCTCGATCATCGTATGCCGGACCGGGGCTATAAAAGCGACCTTGGTATCTCTCTCTTCTACCTCGCATCCAGCTCACTAATTCCTCCTCTTCCCTTCTCCTTCTGGTTGTCGGAGCACGAGGCAAGGTGCTAATGGCGGGTGTGGGGTCGGAGCTACTCACAATCCTCCTGGCTGGTCTACTGGCGGCGTTGGTCGGCAGCTCGGTCCTACTGTGCGCGATGATCCTCGATGATCGTCGCGATGTCGTGGCTAAAGCGATAGTGAGGGACAACTACGCCGTCTCAAGCAAGCAAAATAAACGCTGGCAGGGCGGCAAGGGCGGCTTGTCAACATCGCACCAGATGATGACAGAGGCGCTATGGGTATGGGGAGCGGGTGCAGTCAGCGGAGCTCTATCAGTGTGGAGACCACGCTGCTGGTAGCTCCTGGCTGAATAGCATCTCTAACTAATGGGCGCTAGGGGTAGCACTATGGTCTAGGTCTTGGTCTGGAAGGGTTTGTAACGGTCTACGCTGCAATAAAAATCTCTCAGAATCTTTCCGAGATTGCAACACTGCTCACACGATGCGCACGCAATCTATTTAGACTAATATGCAAGCAGATGCAGAATGCACATGATGGCACAACGCAGGCAAAGAAAGAATCACAACCAGCCGATCGCACTAAGGTGTTTTAATGCTAGTGGGTGTATGTACTCCTGGCATACATACACCTACACCAGCTCACATTTTATTAGGGACTCTGGGTGAGTCCAAGTTTATTAGGTGTAAGTGCTCTACCGATAAAAATGTTGTTGAGAAGTCCAATGTCAACTTTGTTAAAATTTTCTGCTTAACAGGGTGACAAATGATTCCAAGCACACAGAGCAGGCACACATAATATTACAAAAACACATAGGTACAAGCAATGCAAGCGGTACAACAACACACGACCCTACTGGGCGGCTACCTACAACGCACTCCAAACAACAGCGTCCTAGTCCTTTGTGCGGGCGAAGAAACAGTCTTCGCAGCACACCTACGTGCGGCATCTCCTGGCTTCGTTCACTGACGAAGCTACACGTGGGATTACTCCTGCTGGGGCTCTCCTGGGGGACGAAGGCTGAGCCAACTATTGTCTTGGTCTTCGGGCACTCCTATGGGTTGGGACTCAACTGCTGGAGCTGCAAAGGGGGCTTGACGGAACACATCCCGACGATGAAGTCGCCTGATAGCTCCCAGAATGGAGTTACGGTGGATGTCTCCAGGTTGATATGGGTCCACGGGTTGCGAGGGCAGTACCAACTGCAAAGTTGGCACTGAGCTTGGCAATAGGGACTGGGTTGACTGGGGCTCCACTTGACGGGCCACACGATATGCTTCCGTAACAACCCGCGTGGCGTCATGATCCACGGCCTTGAGCTCCTTGAGAATGCCAAAGAGCAATAATCCCTGGGCAGCAGCAAACTGGATCAACCAAGCTATTGCTGGGTCTACTTCTTTGACTGTGCCGGAGGAATTGCAGCTTGTGTCCGATGCAGGGGAACAATAGCGAAGCTCCTGCATCCCCGCCACTTGCGGAAACTGAAGCCGAAGACGGGTGATAGCTTCCACATCGGCTATCTGGACAGCCAACTCAAGAGTGGGCATGGGATGGCCACGAATATTTGTGGGTTTCCCATCTGCCGCTGGCCCTTGGTTGATATGCACCTTTGCATAAAACCGGCAAAGATGGTGGACGGGTTCCGACTGGAACACCAAATACATTGGGGCTTACTAAGGCCAAAGGCTCGGGAGAGCATACTAGATAGGACGGGTGGGAAGCCAGCATAACCTTTAGCTATGGTTCGGTTGTGGAAAATGGGTGTCTTGGAGGAACTGGCCATGACTGCTGGTTTGGGGATACTGGTCTAGGTTCTCTTGTAAGGCTCTGGCTTACTGGGTGGGGAGAGCTACGACTCAAAAGTGGGAAGGGCTTAAATAGGTAGTCGGGCGGGATCACACCAAGATGGCGTAGATCCTTCTCGTGCCGGGTAGAAGATACACTGGCACGGCCGACAACTGGGTAGGGTCACGATCCAATCTAGAGTGGCTGGGTGGGTGGACAACTGGGTAGGGATGCGTCCATTCCGGCTGCGCCATCTATTGGTCAATAGTGGCCATGTCGGATGCCAGAGACGGGTCAAATATATTGGGGTCACTACTGGTCGATCCTAAGGTGGTTTGGGTGCTAGGGTAACCTATAGCCAGCCTGGCTCTGATACCAACTCTTCTGGCACCCCGATCGAGGGCCGACACACGTCCGTCCCCAGGATAAGACCGGACACACGTCAAGAGCATGATACAGAAATTCCAGGCAAATATGGCTTTATTAATATAATGGAGTATTACAGTACTGTTGCTTACAACAATATTACCTGACTCCAAGGCTAGCTAAATGGCAGCAGAGGTCTTGATACAGTGGCATCGACGTCCCTGGCTGGGCTCCATAACTCGCAGGACTGGCTTGGTTACGATCTAGCACGACGGGTCTTCTCCTACAACTGGCCACGTGCAAGGCCAGGTGAGTACTTGGAATGTACTAGCAAGACAACCAAATACATGGCATCCAAGCAAGCAGATAACAAAGGAAGCACAATGATTATATAATAGTTATTCTAAGCATGGCATGGCATTAACAGGAAAGATATAAATCAAGCATAACATGACATGGACTAAACATGTAATCTACCTCACTAGCATGGAAAATATCACAACAATTACTTAACCAGCTTACTGTCACCGAATATCAACTTACTCTCTTCTGGATTGTACCACAACCCTTGACATACTCGTAATCCAACCTGAATGGATCACATCACACGGTCATCTGATTGATCATCATGTAGCCTTCTCTTGGCTAACCCATCATGTTATCAACATCTCCTGATGTTCACACGAGACGAGTTCTTCCATCATTACTCTCATAGATACGGTTGACCATCTACTGAGGTCTGATCAGGCTGTCCATTACCGTGGACACGGCTATTCAAATAGTTTTCCACTCTGCAGAGGTTGCACACTTTACCCATGCTCTGGAGCTCTGACCTTGTGATCCCATTCGGGTGGACCAGCATTGCTCCAACGCAACTTGCCTGACCCGTGACTCTCTCATTGATACATCCATTTTGCATCATGTTTTCATGTTGATATTTATCGCTTCTTGTGCTGTTATTTCACTTCACGGTACAATACTTATGCCTTTTCTAAAGCTTTTTCGTGGATTCGCGCCGCCACGAGGCGGAACTTGAGCAGAACCAATCTAGAGCTCCGGCAGGACGATCCTGCCGGGGAAACTTCCCTCCCGGAGGGGGAAATCGTCGCCATCGTCATCACCAACACTCCTCTCATCGGAGGGGACTCGTCACCATTAATATCTTCATCAACACCGTCTCATCTCCATACCCTAGTTCATCACTTGTAACCAATCTCCGTCTCACGACTCCGATTGGTACTTGTAAGGTTGCTAGTAGTGTTAATTACTCCTTGTAGTTGATGCTAGTTGGATTATTTGGTGGAAGAGTTTATGTTCAGATCCTTGATGCTACTCATTACCTCTCTGGTCATGAACATGATTATGCTTTGTGAGTAGTTACTTTTGTTCCTGAGGACATGGGATAAGTCATGCTAATAGTAGTCATGTGAATTTGGTATTCGTTCGGTATTTTGATGTGTTGTATGTTGTTTTTCCTCTAGTGGTGTTATGAGAACGTTGACTACATAACACTTCACCATTATTTGGGCCTAGAGGAAGGCATTAGGAAGTAGTTACTAGATGATGGGTTGCTAGAGTGACAGAATCTTAAACCCTAGTTTATGCGTTACTTCGTAAGGGGCTGATTTGGATCCACTAGTTTAATGCTATGGTTAGACTTTGTCTTAATTCTTCTTTCATAGTTGCGGATGCTTGCGAGAGGGGTTAATCATAAGTGGGATTCTTGTCCAATTAAGGGAAGTACCCAAGCGCTGGTCCACCCACATATCAAACTATCAAAGTAACGAATGTGAATCATATGAACATGATGAAAACTAGCATGACAGAAATTCTCATGTGTCCTCGGGAGCGTTTTTCCTCCTATAAGACTTTGTCCAGGCTTTTCCCTTGATACAAAAGGGATTGGGACACTTTGCTGCACCGTTGCTACTTTTGTTACTTGTTGCTTGCTACGAATCATCTCACCACATAATCACTTGTTACCGATAATTTCAGTGCCTGCAGATTTTACCTTGCTGAAAACCACTTGTCACATCCTTCTGCTCCTCGTCGGGTTCGACACTCTTACTTATCGAAATGACTACGATTGATCCCCTATACTTGTGGGTCATCAAGACTCTTTTCTGGCGCCGTTTCCACGGAGTGAAGCGCCTTTGGTAAGTGGAACTTGGTAAGGAAACATTCATATAGTGTGCTGAAATTTATTGTCACTTGTCACTATGGAAATAATCCTTTGAGGGGCTTGTTCGGGGTATCTTCACCTTGAACGGAAGCACAAAGAGTTGCTCCTCAACCTGCTGCACCTATTGAAAATATTTTCTTTGAATTTCCTTCGGTATTGATGTCACCTGTTCTTCCCCTTTGCAACGGCACCAGAAGAATGTTGTTAGCACTCTCCGGCAATCAAAACTAGAAGAATGTTGTTGACGCCCACCAGTGCGTGGGATCGTAGCAGTTTTCGAGGGTAGAGTATTCGACCCAAATTTGTTGATTCACACGACGGGAGGTGAGAGAATAATCTCAAGTATTAGCAGCTGAATTTATCAGATTCAACCACACCTGAAAGATTAGTATCTGCAAGCCAAGTAGTAACAACAAAGTAGCGAGTAACGGCAGTGGCAAGGAACAACGGTAGTGATAGCAGTAGCAAGTAGCAACAGTAGCAAGCGACAGTAGTAGAAACAGTAGCAGCAAAGCAAGACAAGTAACAGCAGTAGCAGCAACAGTAGTAGCAGCAACAGCAGAGCAAGACAAGTAACATCAGTAGCAACAGTAGTAGCAGCAGTAGCAACAGTATGACAAACTCATAGGCAATGGGTCGGTGATTTGTTTGGATGATATTCACAGCTATAACACGGAGAGATATGTGGCTAGTGTTGGGGAACATCGCATGGGAAACAAAAAATTTCCTACGCGCACGAAGACCTATATGGTGATGTCCATCTACGAGAGGGGATGTGTGATCTACGTACCCTTGTAGACCGTACAGCAGAAGCGTTAGTGAACGCGGTTGATGTAGTGGAACGTCCTCACGTCCCTCGATCCGCCCCGCGAACCGTCCCGCGATCAGTCCCACGATCTAGTGCCGAACTGACGGCACCTCCGCGTTCAGCACACGTACAGCTCGACGATGATCTCAGCCTTCTTGATCCAGCAAGAGAGACGGAGAGGTAGAAGAGTTCTCCGGCAGCGTGAGGGCGCTCCGGAGGTTGGTGGTGATCTAATCTCAGCACGGCTCCGCCCGAGCTCCGTAGAAACGCGATCTAGAGGAAAACCCGTGGAGGTATGTGGTCGGGCTGCCGTGGAAAAGTCGTCTCAAATCAGCCCTAAAACCTCCGTATATATAGGGGGAGGAGGGGGAGCCTTGCCTTGGGGTCCAAGGACTCCCAAGGGGGTCGGCCGAGCCAAAGGTGGGAACCCTCCCCTTCCAAACCGAGTCCAACTAGGTTTGGAAGGAGGAGTCCTTCCCCCTTTTCCCACCTCCTCTTTTTTTTCTCTTTCATTTTCTTCCTATGGTGCATAGGGCCTTCTTGGGCTGTCCCACCAGCCCACTAAGGGCTGGTGCGCCATCCCCAAGGCCTATGGGCTTCCCCGGGGTGGGTTGCCCCCCCCGGTGAACTCCCGGAACCCATTCGTCATTCCCGATACATTCCCGGTAACTCCGAAAACCTTCCGGTAATCAAATGAGGTCATCCTATATATCAATCTTCGTTTCCGGACCATTCCGGAAACCCTCGTGACGTCCGTAATCTCATCTGGGACTCCAAACAACATTCTGTAACCAACCATATAACTCAAATACGCATAAAACAACGTCGAACTTTAAGTGTGCAGACCCTACGGGTTCGAGAACTATCTAGACATGACCCGAGAGACTCCTCGGTCAATATCCAATAGCGGGACCTGGATGCCCATATTGGATCCTACATATTCTACGAAGATCTTATCGTTTGAACCTCAGTGCCAAGGATTCATATAATCCCGTATGTCATTCCCTTTGTCCTTCGGTATGTTACTTGCCCGAGATTCGATCGTCAGTATCCGCATACCTATTACAATCTCGTTTACCGGCAAGTCTCTTTACTCGTTCCGTAATACAAGATCCCGCAACTTACACTAAGTCACATTGCTTGCAAGGCTTGTGTGTGATGTTGTATTACCGAGTGGGCCCCGAGATACCTCTCCGTCACACGGAGTGACAAATCCCAGTCTCGATCCATACTAACTCAACGAACACCTTCGGAGATACCTGTAGAGCATCTTTATAGTCACCCAGTTACGTTGCGACGTTTGATACACACAAAGTATTCCTCTGGTGTCAGTGAGTTATATGATCTCATGGTCATAGGAACAAATAATTGACACGCAGAAAACAGTAGCAACAAAATGACACAATCAACATGCTATGTCTATTAGTTTGGGTCTAGTCCATCACGTGATTCTCCTAATGACGTGATCCAGTTATCAAGCAACAACACCTTGTTTATAATCAGAAGACACTGACTATCTTTGATCAACTGGCTAGCCAACTAGAGGCTTGCTAGGGACAGTGTTTTGTCTATGTATCCACACATGTATATAAGTCTTCATTCAATACAGTTATAGCATGGATAATAAACGATTATCTTGATACAGGAATTATAATAATAACTATATTTATTATTGCCTCTAGGGCATAATTCCAACAGCTAGCTCCCGTTCGTCAATGTGATGTAGGCATGCATTCAGTGTGTCGTCATACGTGCTTAGGGAAAAGAACTTGCATGACATCTATTGTCCATCCCTCCCGTGGCAGCGGGGTCCAAAAGGAAACTACGTGATATTAAGGTTCCCTTTTAATAAAGAACCGGACCAACGCATTAACACTTGGTGAACACATGAACTCCTCAAACTATGGTCATCCCCGGGAGTGGTTCCGGTTATTGTCAGTCCGGGGTTGCCGGATCATAACACATAGTAGGTAACTACAACTTGCAAGATCGGATCTAAAACACACATATATTGGTGACAACATAATAATTTCAGATCTGAAATCATGGCACTCGGGCCCTAGTGACAAGCATTAAGCATGGAAAAGTAGTTGCAACATCAATCTCAAAACATAGTCGATACTAGGGATCAATCCCCATCAAAACTAACTCGATTACATGATAGATCTCATCCTACTCATCACCGCCCAGCGAGCCTACAAATAGATTACTCACGAACGACGAAGAGCTTCATGGAATTGGAGAGGGAAGAAGGTTGATGATGACGATTTCCCCTCTCCGGAGCCCAAGACGGACTCCAGATCTGCCCTCGAGATGAAGAACAAGTGATGGCGGCGCCTCCGTATCGTAAACGCGGCGAAAACTTCTCTTTTTATTTTTTCTGGGACGAAAGTGAACTTATAGACCTGAGGTTGGGGGCGGCAGAGCCGTGTGGGCCCCACAAGCTTGCCCACCGCCACCAGGGGGTGGCAGAGCCAGGGCTTGTGGCCCACTGGCCCACCCCCTCAGGTGGAACTTGGCGCAGATATTTTTTATATTTTCCAAAACTGCTCCCTGTAGATTTTCAGGACGTTTGGAGAACTTTGATTTCTGCACAAAAATAACACCATGGCAATTTTGCTGAAAACAACGTCAGTCCAGGTTAGTTCCATTCAAATCATGCAAATTAGAGTCCAAAACAAGGGCAAAAGAGTTTGGAAAAGTAGATACGATGGAGACATATCAACTCCCCCAAGCTTAAAACCTTGCTTGTCCTCAAGCAACTTAGTTGACAAAATGAGAGAGAAAGAAAAACTTTGACAAACTCTGTTTGATCTTGTTGTTGCAACTGTGTCTAACTCATAACCAGAATTTAAGCAAGATCACAAGTTAACCACATAAGCAAGTGACACAAAGGTCTCACGGTAAACTAATATCAATGGCATAATCAGCTAACGAGCAAATAATAATAAGTTTCAAATACCAACACTTCAATCAAAACAAGCATGAAGCAATATGAATAGGTGGTATCTCGCTAGCTCTTTGTGAGACCGCAAAACATAAATGCAGAGCACTTTCAAAGATCAAGGGCTGACTAAACATTGTGATTCATAGCAACGAAGATCCAGTCATAGTCATACTCAATATCAATCAAAAGCAAAGCATAAAAATGACAGAGGTGCTCTCTAATTGGTGCTTAAATAAGAGGAGGATGACTCAACAGGAAAATAAATAGACAGGCCCTTCGCAGAGGGAATCATTGATTTGCAGAGGTGCCAGAGCTCAAGCTTTGAAAACAGAGATAATAATTTTGGGTGGCATGCTTTCATTGTCAACGCAATGACCAAGAGTTCTCAATATCTTCCATGCTACTCATGCTATAGGCGGTTCCCAAACAGAAAAGTAAAGTTTTAACTCCCCCACCACCAATCAATCACACTCCACGGCTAGCCGAATCCTCGGGTACCGTCCATACTAACATCAATCCGGGGGGAGTCTTGTTTTACAGTTATGTTTTTTATTTAAGCGTGGAACTGGGCATTCCAATTACCGGCCCCTTTCTTGTGAATGACAGTGAATAAACACATGTCGAGGATAACACTCCTAGCATGGAAGATATCAATAGCCCCCTATCACCACATGAGCGGTTCGGGCATGCAAAACAGATTATTTCTTGAAGGTGTAGAAAGTGGCACATGCAAATTTACTTGGAACGGGAGGTAGATACCTCAAATAGGTAGGTATGGTGGACTCTCATGGAAAAACTTTTGGGTTTATGGAAGTGGATGCACAAGCAGTATTCCGCTTAGTACAAGTGAAGGCTAGCAAAAGACTGGGAAGCGACCAACTAGAGAGCGACAACAGTCATCAAGATGCAATGAGTTTGACTAACATTGAATGCAAGCATGAACATGATATAAATCACCATGAACACGAACATCGTAGAGGGATGTTGATTTTGTTTCAACTGCATGCATGAATATGCGCCAAGTCAAGTCACTTGAAACATTCAAAGGAGAATACCATCCTATCATACTACATCATATTCATCTCAAAATCTATGTTGGCATTCAAGACAAACCATTATAAGCTCTCAGCTAAATAAGCATGGCATCAGAAACTATGATCTCTAAGTTGTCATTGCAAACATGGTTCTCTCACAACAAAGCTAAATCTCGGTCGACAAGCTAGTCATATTTACAAAAACAAAATAGATAGAGTTCATACCAGCTTTTCAGTCTCAGTCACTTCATCATATATCATCATTGTTGCCTTTCATTTGCACGATCGAACGATGTGAACAATAATAAGCGCATTGGACTAAGCTGAATCTGCAGGCAAACACAAAGGAGAAGACAAAGTAATATGGCTCTTTGAAAGCTAAACACGTAAGCATGCAAGAACCAATACACATTGTAACCAATATCTTCTACCTTGACCCAAAGAAAAAGAAAACTATTTACACGGGAAAGCTCCCAACAAGCAAAAGAAGAAAGAAAAAATCTTTTTGGGTTTTCTCAAATGGACCCAAAACAAGAAAACAAGAAAACGAAAATAAACTAGCATGGATAATACAGTGGCAAAGTGTAAACACCGGCTAACAAAGTGAAAGCATAAGCATGAATGTAAAGTTGGTGAGAACACGTACTCCCCCAAGCTTAGGCTTTTGGCCTAGCTTGGTCTACTCCCAAGGTGGGAAATCACCAGCTCCAGGATACTCCGGAGCAGACTGTGGATGCCACTGCTGTGTGAGCTCCTCTGGCTCCCACTGATAAACTGGCGTCTGGTACTCGACTGGCAGCTCGGGCACGGGCGCCTGTGGTTGGGCCAAGCTCCAATATGCGTAGATGTCCAAGGGCATAATAGTGTACCTGCCTGCATGAAGATCGAACAAAGAAGGAGCAGGCAAAGTAATAGTCTCTCGAGTACCATGACTAAACACCAGGTTATAAATCATCTGTCTACTAGCATCTCTATCCAGAAAATCATGGCGAACCATGCTGTCATAATCCAGATATTTCTCAGGGAGAAGCATCTCTCCTTCCTCTCCGAGTCTAATGGGTATCTCAAAGTGTCTGGCAAGACGGGTAGCATAGATACCTCCATAGACGACTCCTTTAGAACGGTTCAGGTTCAACCGTTGAGCTATTATAGCGCCCAAGCTATAAGTCTTATCGTTATAAAGGCCTTCGCGCAAAACCGCAAGGTCTGGAGAACTAAGTGATCCAGCCTCCCCACGGCCAATCAAACATTTTCCCACAAATAGTGAGAAGTACCGAAGCATAGGAAAATGTATGCTAGCAATTCTAGCATGAGACACTCCTCTCTCCTCTCCAACAGCAATAGAACCAATGAAATTCTCCAAGTCCCGTGGACGAGGGTCACGGATATCCCCAACATAAGGCAATTTGCATACATTGCAAAAGTCCTGCAGCGTCATGCACTTGTGGACATCGTATATCATGAACTCAACCATGGGAGGATTCTTCCTAGGATAAAGGTTGAAGCTTTGAACGAAAATATTGGTGAGGGGGAGGTATTGTGGGCACTTATCTTCAACGAACGTAGTAAGACCTGCGTTCTCCACCAAGTAATAAAAGTCTTCATAAAGTCCGGCGGCGCGCAAAAATTCATCACTTGGCCACTCGCACGCTTGAACTTCTGTGACTCGAGGGACTACGTACTTGGGGTGGTTCTTCTCATCCTCCTTGGGGTTACGGCTTGAAGAGCCTCTCAAGAACCTCCTCATCTTTTCCTTTTTCTAGCTCTGAAAAATTCTGAAATTTTTAGAGACTTCAAAAGAAAAGTGAATAAGCATTAACCCAACTTGTAGCAACTACTCCTACTAGTGCCTAGAGACTGTATCACATGCTAAAACTACTTGGGACCAGCTAAAATCAACATTTCTAGCTCAAGAACAGGGTCACCAAGGTAGCAAGAATACGCGAAGGATAAAGCACTAGAGCAAAAACTAATTGGACCAATGGAGGAGTCACTTACTAAGGAGTAATTTCCCAAAACGGTTCGGAGAATGGTGCTTTGAGCAAGATCGAAAATCACAGCCAAATGAGAAAGAACACGGGTTTGAGCTACGAAACAATTTTTTCTGGAGGTGGAAGAAGAGGCTGAGAGCTGGAATGAGTGGAGGGGGTGCCTGTGGGCCCCACAAGCTTGCACCCCGCCACCAGGGGGGTAGGTGGCGGTGGCACGGCTTGTGGCCCACTGGTCTGGCCCCCAGGTCAGCTCTCAGGCCCAGAAATTTTCAAAAATTCCAGGAAAAATAATACTAAACTTTCAGGACCATCGGAGAACTTCTATTTTCGAGGTATTTTTCTCCAGGACGCTAAAACAGAAAACAGGAAAAACTAAACTAATTCTATCATTTTTCTTCTAAGCAACTGAAAATGAAAGCTCAAAACAGAGGTATGTGACTCTTTGATTCATCCGTTTCATGGTCATCGAAAGAAATCCGTCAATGGGATTGATCAAGTCCTTATGACAAAACCTTCTCGAATCGCAAGAGAGAACAGAGAATTTTCGAATAGCCACTAAGTCACCTCAATGGGGATATGTATCTCCCCAACAAGCAAATCATACTTCATCTTGACACGAGGAATAGGGCATTCAAAGCTCCCAATGAGAATCGATGAAATCTTCTCGATATCATTGATGCAATGTACTTGATATCATTTCTTCGGAAAGTGCACGATGTGCTCATTACCGTTGACATGGAAAGTGACATTGCCTTTGTTGCAATCTATAACAGCCCCTGCAGTGTTTAAAAAGGGTCTTCCGAGGATGACAACCATGGCATCGTCCTCGGGAATATCCAAGATAACAAAGTCTGTTAAGATAGTGGTGTTAGCAACCACAACAGGCACATCCTCGCAAATGCCGATAGGGAAAGCAGTTGATTTGTCATCCATTTGCAGAGAAATTTCAGTGGGTGTCAACTTATCTAATTCAAGTCTACGATAAAGAGAGAGCGGCATAACACTAACACCGGCTCCAAGGTCACATAAGGCAGTTCTTACATAGTTTCCTTTAATACAGCAAGGTATAGTGGGCTCTCCGGGATCACCAAGTTTCTTAGGAGTTCCACCTTTAAAAGTGTAATTGTCAAGCATGGTGGAGATCTCAAGATCTGGTATCTTCTGTTTATTAGTCACGATATCTTTCATGTACTTGGCATACAGAGACATCTTGAGCATATCAGTTAACCGCATCTGCAGAAAGACGGGTCTTATCATCTCAACGAAGTGCTCAAAATCATCATCATCCTTTTTCTTGGATGGCTTAGGAGGAAAGGGCATAGGTCTCTGAACCCATGGCTCTCTTTCTTTACCATGCTTCCTATTAGTGAAGTCGTTCTTATCATATCTCTTAGGTTGTGGGTTACCAGGATTAACCGTAGGTTCAATCTCCACATCCTCATCATTGCTAGGTTGAGCATTATTATGAACATCACTGTCCATATTGTCACCAGGTTCATGTTCATCACCAGATTGTGTTTCTGCATCAGACGCAGAAATATCATTAGGTTCTTCAGGTGTGATAGTATTTGGTGAACTGGCGTGTAGGCTTCTATCATCCTTCTTCTTCTCCTTAGGATGACTAGGTGTATCAGCATTGATTCCTTGAGAATCTTGATCAATTCTCTTAGGATGACCTTCAGGATACAAAGGTTCCTGAGTCATTTTGCCTCCTCTAGTAATGACTCTGACAGAGTTGTCATTTAATTCATTGAGCAAGTCATTCTGAGCTTTAAGTACTTGTTCTACCTGAGTAGTAATCATATAGGCATGTTTACTCAGAAGCTTCAGATCATTGACATTTGTGTCTACACAAGCACTTAAATGGCTAAGCATACGAGTACTTTGTTCCAAATGTCTGCTAACATAATCATTGAAACTCTGTTGTTTGGCAACAAAGTTGTCAAATTCATCAAAGCATAGGCTAGCAGGTTTATCAAAAGGAATATCACTCTCATCAAACCTACGCAGATAATTTACTTCTACTACCTGTATCGGGTTATCGAGACCATGGATCTCTTCGATAGGTGGTAGATTTTTGACATCTTCGGATCTAATGCCTTTCTCTTGCATAGATTTCTTGGCTTCTTGCATATCTTCGGGACTGAGGAATATAATACCTCTTTTCTTCGGAGTTGGCTTAGGAGGTGGTTCAGGAATAGTCCAAGCATTATCGTTGATCAAGATGTTATTCAGTAGAGTCTCAACTTGTTCTACAGTTCGTTCCCTAAAAACACAACTGCCACAACTATCTAAGTGGTCTCTAGAGGCATCGGTAAGTCCGTTATAGAAGATATCAAGTATCTCATTCTTCTTAAGAGGGTGATCAGGCAAAGCATTATGTAGCTGGACGAGCCTCCCCCAAGCTTGTGGAAGACTCTCTTCTTGGAGTTGAGCAAAGTTGTATATTTCCTGCAAGGCAGCTTGCTTCTTATGGGCAGGGAAATATTTCTCACAAAAGTAATAAACCATCTCCCCGGGACTAATCACACATCCAGGAGCAAGAGAGGTGAACCAGGCTTTAGCATCATCCTTTAGAGAGAAAGGAAACAACTTAACAACATAGTAGTGGCGGATCTTCTCCTCATTAGTGAAAAGGGTGGCTATTTCATGTAGTTTGGCAAGATGGGCTACGACCGTCTCAGACTCATAACCGTGAAAAGGATCAGATTCGACTAGAGAGATTATCTCAGGATCGACAGAGAATTCATAATCCTTATCGGTGATAAAGATAGGTGAAGTGGCAAACTTCAGGTCGTATTTCATCCTAGCTTCCCGAGATTTTTCCTTCCACTTGAGAAGTAATTTCTCAGCGTCATAGGCATCCTTACACGCAAGAAAATCCTCAGCTATCTCTCCCTCCATAATGTAACCCTAAGGTATATCAGGCAATTCATATCTAGGAGAGCTAGATCTAGCAGGAGCAAAAGCAGGTTCTATCTCAATAGTATCGGCAGTTTCAGAAGCATCACGAGCATTGACAGTAACTCTAGCAATATGAACATCAAGGAGTACCCCTAGTGGAACATCAGGCAAAGTAGTATCTCTAGCAGTATCAAGCATAGCATCATCAGGCAAAATAGCATATCTAGCATCATCAGGCATAACATCAAGCATAGCATCATCAGGCATAGTATCAAGCATAGCATCTCTAGCAGTAGCATCATAAGCATCATCAAGCACAAGCGACATATCAAGATTTCTAGCAGGAGGTGATGTCACAAAATTACTCATAACTAAAGGTGAATCAAGTGCAGAGCTAGATGGCAATTCCTTACCTCCCCTCGTAGTTGAGGGCAAGACTTTGGTTTTCGGATCCTTCAGATTCTTCATAGTGATCAGTAGATTACGAATCCCAAGCGACTCAGAGAATATAGCAATACCTCCCCGGCAACGGCGCCAGAAAAATGCTTGATGTCAACTGTTCTTCCCCTTTGCAACGACACCAGAAGAATGCTGTTAGCACTCTCCGGCAATCAAAACTAGAAGAATGTTGTTGACACCCACCAGCGCGTGGGATCGTAGCAGTTTTCGAGGGTAGAGTATTCGACCCAAATTTGTTGATTCGCACGACGGGAGGTGAGAGAATACTCTCAAGTATTAGCAGCTGAATTTATCAGATTCAACCACACCTGAAAGATTAGTATCTGCAAGCAAAGTAGTAACAACAAAGTAGAGAGTAATGGCAGTGGCAAGGAACAACGGTAGTGACAGCAGTAGCAAGTAGCAACAGTAGCAAGCGACAGTAGTAGCAACAGTAGCAGCAAAGCAAGACAAGTAACAGCAGTAGCAACAGTAGTAGCAGCAGCAGCAGAGCAAGACAAGTAACATCAGTAGCAACAGTAGTAGCAGTAGCAGAGCAAAACAAGTAACAACAGTAGCAACAGTAGTAGCAGCAGTAGCAACAGTAGGACAATCTCGTAGGCAATGGGTCGGTGATTAGTTTGGATGATATTCATCATGCAACAGCTATAACACAGAGAAATATGTGTCTAGCTCCCGTTCGTCAATGTGATGTAGGCATGCATTCCGTGTGTCATCATACGTGCTTAGGGAAAAGAACTTTCATGACATCTATTGTCCATCCCTCCCGTGGTAGCGGGGTACAAAAGGAAACTACGGGATATTAAGGTTCTCCTTTTAATAAAGAAGCGGACCAACGCATTAGCACTTGGTGAACACATGAACTCCTCAAACTATGGTCATCATCGGGAGTGGTTCCGGTTATTGTCACTCCGGGGTTGCCGGATCATAACACATAGTAGGTAACTACAACTTGCAAGATCGGATCTAAAACTCACATATATTGGTGACAACATAATAATTTCAGATCTGAAATCATGGCACTCGGGCCCTAGTGACAAGCATTAAGCATGGCAAAGTAGTAGCAACATCAATCTCAGAACATAGTGGATACTAGGGATCAATCCCCATCAAAACTAACTCGATTACATGATAGATCTCATCCTACTCATCACCGCCCAGCGAGCCTACGAATGGATTACTCACGAACGACGAAGAGCTTCATGGAATTGGAGAGGGAAGAAGGTTGAGGATGACGATGGCGACGATTTCCCCTCTCCGGAGCCCAAGACGGACTCCGGATCTTCCCTCCAGATGAAGAACAGGTGGTAAAGGCGCCTCCGTATCGTAAACGCGGCGAAAACTTCTCTTTTTATTTTTTCTGGGACGAAAGTGAACTTATAGACCTGAGGTTGGGGGCGACAGAGCTGTGTGGGCCCCACAAGCTTGCCCACCGCCCGATATTTTTTATATTTTCCAAAACTTGGCGCAGATATTTTTTATATTTTCCAAAACTGCTCCCCGTAGATTTTCAGGACGTTTGGAGAACTTTGATTTCTGCACAAAAAAACACCAAGGCAATTCTGCTGAAAACAACGTCAGTCCAGGTTAGTTCCATTCAAATCATGCAAATTAGAGTCCAAAAGAAGGGCAAAAGAGTTTGGAAAAGTAGATACGATGGAGACGTATCAGGTATGCTTGAGAAACTGCTGGCTAATCCTTTTACAGGAGATGGAACATCACATCGAGACTTGCATCTAATCTATGTAGATGAAGTTTGTGGTTTATTTAAGCTTGCAGGTTTGCCCGAGGATGAGGTCAAGAAGAAGGTATTTCCTTTATCTTTGAAGGATAAGGCATTGACATTGTATAGGCTATGTGATGATACTGGATCATGAGACTACAATCGGTTGAAATTGGAATTTCATCAAAAGTTTTATCCTATGCATTTAGTACATCGTGATCAGAATTATATTTATAATTTTTGGCCTCGTGACAGAGAAGGCATCGCTCAAGCTTGGGGGAGGCTTAAATGAATGTTATATTCATGCCCCAACTAAGAGCTCTCGAGAGAAATTAACATTCAGAACTTCTATGCTCGGCTTTCTCATGATGATCGCACCATGCTTGACACATCTTGTACCCGTTCTTTTATGAAGAGAGATATTGACTTCAAATGGAATTTATTGGAGAGAATTAAACACAACTCTGAAGATTGGGAGCTTGAAGAAGGTAAGGAGTCAGGTATGAATTTCAAGTTTGATTGCGTTAAATCCTTTGTTGAAACAAATACTTTTTGTGACTTTAGCGCTAAGTATGGACTTGACTCTGAGATAGTAGCTTCACTGTGTGAATCTTTTGCTGCTCATATTGATCTCCCCAAAGAGAAGTGATTTAAATATCATCCTCCTTTAGAAGTCAATGTAGTTAAACCCAACCCAGTTGAAGAGAAAGTCATTGCCTATAATGATCCCGTTGTTCCGAGTGCTTACATTGAGAAACCACCTTTCCCTGTTAGGATAAAGGATGATTCTAAAGCTTCAACTGTGATACGTAGAGGCTACATTAGAACACCTACACCCCCTGAGCAAATTGTAGTTGAACCTAGCATTGGTATTATCAAAGATCTTCTGTCCGACGATGTTGAACGACATAATATTCACTTCTGTGAAGATGCTGCTAGAATTGCTAAGCCTCACGCTAGAGACAAACATAGGCCTGTTGTTGGCACGCCTGTTGTTTCTGTTAAGATAGGAGAACATTGCTATCATGGTTTATGTGACGTGGGTGCTAGTGTTAGTGCAATACCTCAATCCTTATATGATGAAATTAAAGACGAGATTGCACCTGTTGAGATAGAGCCTATTGATGTCACTGTTCAACTTGCCAATAGAGATACTATTTGCCCTGTGGGAATTGTTAGGGATGTTGAAGTCTTGTGTGGTAAAATGAAGTATCCTGTTGATTTCCTCGTTCTTGCTACCACCCACGATAGCGTTTGTCCCATCATATTTGGCAGACCCTTCCTCAATACTGTCAATGCTCATATTGGTTGCGAGAAGCAAACTGTCACTGTTGGCTTTGAAGGTGTGTCACACGAGTTCAATTTCTCCAAGTTTGGTAGACAACCTCATGAAAAAGGGTTGCCTAGTAAGGATGAAACTATTGCCTTAGCTTCTATTGCCGTGCCTCCTACTGATCCCTTAGAGAAATACTTGCTTGAGCATGAAAATGGTATGCATATTGATGAAAGGGATGAAATAGATAGAGTTGTCTTAGAACAATATCCTATCCTTAAGAATAATCTGCATGTTGAACTGCTTGGGGATCCACCCCCACCAAAGGGTGATCCTGTGTTCAAGCTTAAACAGTTGCCTGATACTATTAAGTATGTTTATCTTGATGAAAAAGAGATATATCCTGTTATAATTAGTGCTAGCCTCTGAGGAAGCACCGAGCTTCTATTGGATATACTCTTGATGATCTTAAGGGCATTAGTCCCACTCTATGCCAGCACAAGATTAAAACTGATCCTGATTTCAAACCAGTTGCTGATCATCAAAGGAGATTAAATCCTAAAATGAAAGAGGTAGTAATAAAAGAAATACTAAAGCTCCTGGAAGCGGTCATTATCTATCCTGTTGCTCATAGCGATTGGGTGAGTCCGGTGCATTGCGTCCCTAAGAAGGGAGGCATTACCGTTGTCCCTAATGATAAGGATGAATTGATCCCACAAAGGATTATTACTGGCTATAGGATGGTGATCGATTTTAGGAAATTGAATAAAGCCACTAGGAAAGATCATTACCCTTTGCCTTTTATCGACCAAATGCTAGAAAGACTGTCTAAACACACACACTTCTGCTTTCTAGACGGTTATTCTGGTTTCTCCCAAATACCAGTTGCACAATCTGATCAGGAGAAAACCACTTTCACCCGCCCTTTCGGTACCTTTGCTTATAGACATATGCCTTTTGGCTTATGTAATGCACCTGCCACCTTTCAAAGATGTATGATGGCTATATCCTCTGACTTTTGTGAAAAGATTGTCGAGGTTTTCATGGATGACTTCTCCGTTTACGGGTCTTCCTTTGATGATTGCCTCAGCAACCTTGATCGAGTCTTGTAGAGATGTAAAGACACCAACCTTGTCTTGAATTGGGAGAAGTGCCACTTTATGGTTAATGAAGGCATCGTCTTAGGACATAAAATTTCTGAAAGAGGTATTGAAGTCGATAAGGCTAAGGTTGATGCAATCGAGAAAATGCCATACCCCACATATATCAAGGGTATAAGAAGTTTCCTTGGTGATGCTGGTTTCTATAGAAGGTTCATTAGAGACTTCTCTAAGATTTCTAGGCCTCTTACCAATCTCTTGCAAAAGGATATTCCTTTTGTTTTTGACGATTAGTGTGAGGAAGCCTTCGAAATACTTAAGAGGGCTTTTATAACTTCACCTATTGTTCAACCACCTGATTGGAACTTGATACGTCTCAAACGTATCTATAATTTTTGATGGTTTCACGCGGTTATCTTGTCATCTTTGGATGTTTTATGTACCTTTTATATCTTTTTTGGGACTAACTTATTAATTCAGCGCCAAGTGCCAGTTCCTGTTTTTTCTGTGTTTTTGGCTCTTTTCAGATCTGATTTTGGAACGGAGTCCAAACGGAATAAAATCCCCGAAATGATTTTTTTCCCGAACGGAAGAAGATCAGGGGGCCTGTGGGCCAAGCCAGGAGGGCTCCTGGGAGCCCACAAGCCCCCACTCCGCCACCACGGGAGGCGGCGATGGCAGGGCTTGTGGCCTCCCTGGCCGCCCTCTGACCTAGATCTTTGGACTATATATTCCCTAAAATACAACAAAAAATCAGGGGAGCCTCGAAAATACTTTTCCGCCGCCGCAAGATTCCTTTTCCGGGAGATCTCATCTGGAGACCCTTCCCGGCGCCCTGCCAGAGGGGACTTTGGAGTTGGAGGGCTTCTTCATCATCATCATCGCCCCTCCAATGACTCATGAGTAGTTCACTTCAGACCTACGGGTTCGTAGTTAGTAGCTAGATGGCTTCTTCTCTCTCTTGGATCTTCAATACAAAGTTCTCCATGATCTTCATGGAGATCTATCCGATGTAATCTTCTTTGGCGGTGTGTTTGTCGAGATCCGATGAATTGTGGATTTGTGATCAGATTATCTATGATATATATTTGAGTCTTTGCTGATTTCTTATATGCATGATTTGATATCCTTGTAAGTCTCTCTGAGTCTTGGGTTTTGTTAGGCCAACTAGATCTATGATTCTTGCAATGGGAGAAGTGCTTGGTTTTGGGTTCTACCATGTGGTGACCTTTCCCAGTGACAGTAGGGGCAGCAAGGCACACATTAAGTAGTTGCCATCAAGGGTAAAAAGATGGGCTCTGTCGTTGATATGAGATTGTCCATCTACATCATGTCATCTTGCTTAAGGCGTTACTCTGTTCTTTTCGACTTAATACACTAGATGCATGTTGGATAGCGGTCGACGTGTGGAGTAATAGTAGTAGATGCAGAAAGTGTTGGTCTACTTGTTTTGGACGTGATGCCTCTAGATATAATCATTGCCATAGATATCGTCATGACTTTTCGCGGTTCTATCAATTGCTCGACAGTAATTTGTTCACCCACCGTCTACTTGCTTTCATGAGAGAAGCCACTAGTAAACACTACGGCCCCCGGGTCTATTCACATCCATCGGTTACACGTCCGCTTTTACTTTGCTTTGTTACTTTGTTGCTTTCAGTTCTCACTTGGCGAACAATCTATAAGGGATTGACAACCCCTTCATAGGGTTGGGAGCAAGCTTTTGTGTTTGTGCAGGATCTTGTGATACTTCTCCACTGGATTGATACCTTGGTTCTCAAACTAAGGGAAATACTTACCACCGTTGTGCTACATCACCCTTTCCGCTTCGAGGGAACACCAACGCAAGGCTCCATAGCCGTAGCAGAAGGATTCCTGGTGCCGTCGACATGACTATTCCTGTCGCCGTTGCCGGGGAAGCACAGCTGACATCAAAAGTATTTCTGGCGCCGTTGTCGGGGAGGAGAGATCAAGATCTATCCAAGTAGGTCTCACAAACTCATCTCTTGCATTTACTTTTGTTGCCAGTTGCCTCTCGTTTTCCTCTCCCCCACTTCACATTTGCCGTTTTCATTTGCCTTTCTCCTTCGCCGTTTTCTTTTGCCTTTGCCGTTTCCCTTTGCCGGTTTTCTTGCTTGCTTGTGTGCTTGTTTGTTTGTTGAAGTCATCATGTCTGAAAACACCAAACTTTGCGACTTCTCGAGCACTAATAATAATGATTTTATTAGTACTTTGATTGCTCCCGCCACTAGTGCGGAATCGTATGAAATCAACGCAGCTTTGCTGAATCTTGTTATGAAAGAGCAATTCTCTGGCCTTCCTAGTGAAGATGCCACATCCCATCTCAATACCTTCATTGAGCTTTGTGATATGCAAAAGAAAAGAGATGTGGATAATGACGTGATTAAGTTGAAACTTTTTCCTTTCTCGTTGCGAGATCGCGCAAAAACTTGGTTTTCTTCTTTGCCTAAAAATAGTATCGATTCTTGGGATAACTGCAAAGATGCTTACATATCCAAGTATTTTCCGCCGGCTAAGATCATCTCCTTACGTAACGATATCATGAATTTCAAGAAACTTGATCATGAACACGTTGCACAATCTTGGGAGAGGATGAAGGTTATGATTAGAAATTGTCCCGCTCATGGCTTGAGTTTGTGGATGATTATACAAATCTTTTACGCTCGCTTGAATTTCGCTTCTCGCAATATCTTGGACTCCACCTCAGGTGGAACGTTCATGGAAATCACGTTAGGAGACGCTACAAAACTCCTATACAATATCATGACCAACTACTCTCAGTGGCATACTGAAAGGTCGCCTGCTAGCAAAAAGGTGCACGCTATAGAAGAGATTAACTCACTTAGTGCTAAGATGGACGAGTTGATGAATTTGGTTGCTAGTAGAAACGCCACTGTAGATCCTAATGACATGCCACTATCTTCTTTGATTGAGAGTAGCAATGCTAGTTTGGACGTGAATTTTGTTGGTAGGAACAATTTTGGCAACAACAATGCTTTTAGAGGAAACTATGTTCCTAGGCCTTTTCATAGTAACTCCTCTAACAATTATGGCAATTCCTACAACAACACTTATGGAAATCAGAACAAATTACCCTCTGATTTAGAGAGTAATATCAAAGAGTTCATCAACTCTCAAAATATTTTCAATGCGTCCATAGAGGAAAAACTACTCAAAATAGACGATTTGACTAAGAGCGTTGATAGGATGTCTTGTGATATTGATGCTTTGAAGTTAGATGCACTCCTCCCAAGGTCAACTTGGATGAAACTTTGAAAGCTATGCGTGTCTCCATGAATGAGAGCAAAGAAAGAACCGCCCAAATTCGCGCTAGGCATGAATGGTTTAAAAGGGTGCGTTCTAGTGATGCAAATCATGAAGATCTTAAAGTGCTTGGTGTGTCTCCTCTTGAATCTTTGTTTTCGCGTGTCAAACCTATTTATGGAGGGGCTGGATATGAATCCACTTTGGTTGAAAAACGCCCCAATGATTCGGAGTCCACCTATCTTGATGATAAAGGTGTGGAGAGTGGAGTAGAAGAAGTCAAATTTTGGGTAGTAATGAAACTCCCACTTTGGATTTCAAGGAATTCAATTATGATAATTGCTCCTTTTTTGAATGCATTTCTTTGATGCAATCCATTGCAAACTCTCCACATGCTTATACCAAAGCAAAGCCTTTACCGCGCATATCGTAGATGCTATGATGAAATCTCTTCAAGAGAATCTTGAACTAGAAGTCTCTATACCTAGAAAACTTCATGATGAGTGGGAACCTACTATCAAAATCAATATAAAAAACTATGAGTGCAATGCTTTGTGTGATTTGGGTGCTAGTGTTTCTGCGATTCCAAAGTCTTTATGTGATATTCTTGGTTTTCATGAGATTGAAGAGTGTTCTCTTAATTTGCATCTTGCGGATTCTACTGTCAAGAAACCCATGGGAAGGATCGATGATGTTCTTATTATTGCAAATAAGAACTATGTACCCGTGGATTTCATTGTACTTGACATAGATTGCAATCCTTCATGTCCCATTATTCTTGGTAGACCTTTCCTAAGGACTATTGGTGCTATCATCGATATGAAGGAAGGGAATATTAGATTTCAATTTCCTTTAAAGAATGGCATGGAGCACTTTACTACAAAGAAAATAAGATTGCCTTATGAATCTATGATGAGGGCTACCTATGGTTTGAGCACCAAAGATGACTATACGTGATTCCATCACTTTTTGCCTAGCTAAGGGCGTTAAACAAAAGCGCTTGTTGGGAGGCAACCCAACGAATCTATACTTTTTATTTCTGTTTTGTGTTTTCCACACTTTCATAATTCTGTTATGATTGTGTTTTTTGTGTTTCTTTTTTGCGTTTGTGCCAAGCAAAACTGTTATGATTAGTCTTGGGGATGATCGTTTGGTCATGCTGGAAAAGACAGAAACTTTCTGCTCACGAAAAGAATTTTCATTTTTTTTATGTAAGAGATTTTGAGTTGATTCTTTTTGCTAGTAATTTCTACGAGAATCCTTCAGACTGTCGTAATTGTTCAGAATTTTTGAAGTAACACAAGTATAGGAAATACACAGATTGCTACAGACTAGTCTGCTGTTAACACATTCTGTTTTTGTTGTGTTGGTTGCTTATTTTGATGAAACTATGGATAGTTTCGGGGGGTATTAGCCATGGAAGATTGAAAATACAGTAACCCAACATCAGCACAAGTAGAATTTAAGTTTTCTATAGTACCTAAGGAAGTGGTGGTTTGCTTTCTCATACTA
Source organism: Hordeum vulgare subsp. vulgare (assembly GCF_904849725.1). NCBI lineage: Eukaryota > Viridiplantae > Streptophyta > Magnoliopsida > Poales > Poaceae > Hordeum > Hordeum vulgare. Next base: position 536,340,474 of record NC_058520.1, on the reverse strand, counting down.
ATGTTATCACGAGTTTCTGTTTAAGTTTCGTGTTGTGAAGTTTTCAAGTTTTGGGTGAAGTTCTTATGGACAAAAAGATAAATAGTGGAAAGAGCTCAAGCTTGGGGATGTCCAAGGCACCCCAAGAGATTCAAGGATGCCATAAAAGCCTAAGCTTGGGGATGCCCCGGGAAGGCATCCCCTCTCTCCTCTTCAATCCATCGGTAACGTTACTTGGGCCTATATTTTTATTCACCACATGTTATGTGTTTTTGCTTGGAGCATCTTGTATCGTAGGAGTCTTTTATTTTTGTTGTGTCACAATCATCCTTGCTTCACACCTAGAGAGAGAGAGACATGCACTCACCGTGATTTTGTCGAGCTTCACTTATATCTTTTGGTAGACAATTCAGCTCACATGTGCTTCACTTATATCTTTTGAGCTAGATACTTTTGCTCTATGTTCTTCACTTATATATTTTAGAGAACAGCGGTGCGTGGCTTGGTAGTTGATCTATGCTTTGAAATTAGTCTCAAAAGGGGTAGTTATCCAAAGGGACACGAAAACTTCCACCTTCATGTGCATTGAATAGTTAGAGAAGTTTGATTCATCTCAATTAGTTTTTAGTTGTGGTTATGGTAATATTGAAGTCATGCTAGTAAGGTGTTGTGGATCTAGAAATACTTGTGTTGAAGTTAGTGATTCCCGTAGCATGCACGTATGGTGAACCGCTATGTGATGAAATCTGAGCATGATTAGTCTATTGATTGTCATCCTTTGCGTGGCGGTCGGGATCGCCCGATGGCTTATACCTACCAACCCTTCCCCTAGGAGTATGCGTTGAATGCTTTGTTTCGATTACTAATAAAACTTTTGCAACAAGTATATGAGTTCTTCATGACTAATGTTGAGTCCATGGTTTAGATGCACTTTCACCTTCCACCATCACTATCTTCTTAGTGCCGTGCAACTTTCGCCGGTGCACAAAACCCACCATTAGCCTCCCTCAAAACAGCCACCATACCTACCTACTATGGATTTTTCAAATTCATTCCGAGATATATTGCCATGCAACTACCACCATGACATGTGCCACCACGTCTACATTGCCATTGGATGATCGTAAGATAGCTAGCATGATGTTTCCATTGATGTCTATGCCATGCTAGATCATTGCCACGGTATGATGACCCACAAGTATAGGGGATCAATCGTAGTCCTTTCGATAAGTAAGAGTGTTGAACCAAATGAGGAGCAGAAGGCTCTGATAAACGGATTTCAGCAAGGTAATAACTGCAAGCACTGAAAGTAGCGGTAACGAGTGATTGTGTAGTGAGGTGAAACGTAGCAAGCAAAGAGTAACAAGTAACAAGTAGTAGCAACGGCGCAGCAAGTGGCCCAATCCCTTTTGTAGCAAGGGACAAGCCTGAACAAAGTCGTATAGGAGGAAAAACGCTCCCGAGGACACACAGGAATTTCTGTCATGCTAGTTTCATCATGTTTATATAATTCGCGTTCGTTACTTTGATAGTTTGATATGTGGGTGGACCGGCGCTTGGGTACTGCCCTTACTTGGACAAGCATCCCACTTATGATGAACCTCTCTCGCAAGCATCCGCAACTACAAAACAATAATTAAGACAAAGTCTAACCATAGCATTAAACTAGTGGATCCAAATCAGCCCCTCACGAAGCAACGCATAGACCGGGGTTTAAGCTTCTGTCACTCCAGTAACCCATCATAAATATGGTACCACAAGTAATATAACAACCCAAAAAGCAATAAATATCAACATGAAAGCTTGATGCAAAATGGACGTATCAACTCCCCCAAGCTTAGACTTCGCTTGTCCTCAAGCGAAAACCAAGTTCCATAAACATGTCCGCATGTTGAGGGACGAAGGTGTCGATAAAACATAATACGAACATGAGAGCATCATGATCACACATAGAATAGCAATACATCATAAAGATTCTCATGGGAAAGTAACAATTCCTTCACAAAGCAAAGCATGAAGCAAAAAACCTTACCGAGAGGTAAGCAACAATAGTCCATAGTCATTGAAGCAATTGCAATTTATCACAACATCAGAAAGAGTCAAATAAGAGCTTGTAAGGCAAATCCACATACTCAATCATCTCTTTTGTTTTCCACAATTGTTATAACTCACGTGGTACTCATGGTGTCAAAGTTTTAGCTGGACACAGAGGAAGATAGGGGCTTATAGTTTTGCCTCCCAACCATTTACCTCAAGGGTAAAGTCAACAACAATAAAGCATGAGTACTCAACTCCAAGTTGATATATGAATATAGATCTTTCCCAAGCATGTGACGGTAGCCAAGACAAAGGCAAAAAGGGAATTGGTGATGATCACCATGACTCTTACAAGGGTAAAAAGTAAAGGTACAAGATAGGCCCTTCGCAGAGGGAAGCAGAGGTTGTCATGCACTTTTGAGGTTTGGATGCGTGTCCTCTTAGTGCGGAGGAACGTCACTTTATATTGCCTCCTGTGATAAAGAACTTTATTATGCAGTCTGTCGCTTTTATGTCTTCCTCACCACAGGTTCGTACAAAGCTTATTTTCCACACACTAATAGATCATACATATTAGAGAGCAATTTTTATTGCTTGCACCGATGACAACTTACTTGAAGGATCTTATTCAATCCATAGGTAGGTATGGTGGACTCTCATGGCAAAACTGGTTGGAGGTTTATGGATGCACAATTAGTATCTCTACTTGGTGCGGGAGTTTTGGCTAATATGAGGTGGAAGCAATCGTCACATGCTAAGGGATCTCTAATCATATAACATTGTTTGGAACCAAGCAAACACAATTCATTATGTTGTCTTCCTTGTCCAACATCTACTCCTAGGCATGTAATAGTTTGGTGAGTGCTCACAATCGTAAAAAGTGTCTAAGATGATATATTTATATGTGAACCTCTCTTAGTACTTCTTATTAATTGCAACAATGACTGAGGTATATGTTGATTTATTCTCAACAAGTTTCAATCATCATATGTGTCATAAGTGAATTTATCACTTTCCATAAGATCGTCTCATGATCTTTCATGCTATCGTTCTTTTCATACTCTTTGATCATGGCACAAAGCAAAGCCCTTAACTACGAAACTATTTATTATATAGCTCGTAAGCTCGAATACATTGGGGGAGAGACAAAAGCAAAAGACTCAAACTAAAAACTAAAGACTTATTCCTCTAAAAGAAGAAATAAAAACTGACAAAGGAAAGAACTGAAACAAAGGTAAAAGCAAAAGATATGAAGGTCATACGATACCAGGGCAACTCCCCCAAGCTTGGCAGAAGCCAAGGGGATTGCCCATACCAATTCTTAGTTGCCTCCCTTTGGTGGTGATGGTGTTGTTGTTGTCGCCTTTGATTCCAAGAGAGTTATCAATCTTTGATTTATACCTTTGAGATTTGTGACATGGTTTTCCAGCAAAACAACTTCACGAGAAAGCGAAATATTGCGAGCACGAGTTGTTTCGCAAAACCTCAAGAGGTCAATCAAGGATGGAGACAGCATGTGGAGGAAGGGTTGGAGAAAGTCTACTCCTTCAAAGTCTTCAATGTTGAACATAGGTTGAACTTCCTCCCTAGCTTGGGTTTTCTCCTTAGCTTGGTCCCTGGCTTCCGTAACTTTTACTATTTTTAGATCAGCATCTACTTCCTCATGAACTTGGTGAAGATCATTCTCCCCAACAGATTCCTGAGACATCTATGCTCTAAATCTGCGGCAGACAACAAGCTCGAAACGAAAATAGAGGAAAACTACGCGATACGGAGATTAAAACCTTCGGGCGACTATATATTGATTTTTTCTGGGCCAGAAGGAGTCCTCCGCAAGAAAACAGGGTCCGGGAGGCACACAAGGTGCCCACAAGCCTGCCCACCGCCACCAGGGGGTGGTGGCGGAGTGGGCCCTTGTGGCTTCCTCGTTTGCTCTCCAGACTGCTTTTTATTTTTCTAATTTTCCAAAAATTCCAAAACTGAGGAAATTTCCTATTGGAAAAGTATCAGAGTCCAATTTCTTGCCGAAACAGATACATCTTCGTTTTCAAGGTCTGAAACAGGCTGATAAACATCCCTTATGTACTCCTCTGGAGTTATGACATTGATGATATTGGTCTCAACATTTATGGGAGTACCAGAGATGTAATGCTTGATTCTTTGGCCATTTACCACTCTAGGAAAATTTCCTTCCGTGTTATTGATTTTGATGGCACCGGAACGATATACTTCCTCAACAACATAGGGACCTTCCCATTTAGAGATAAGCTTTCCTGCGAAGAATCTCAAACGAGAATTGTATAGCAAGACATAATCACCTACATTGAACTCTCGTTTCTGTATTCGTTTGTCGTGCCATCTCTCAACCTTTTCCTTGAACAACCTGGCATTCTCATATGCCTGGGCTCTCCATTCATCTAACGAGCTGATATCACACAACCACTTCTCACCGGCAAGTTTGAAATCAAAGTTGAGCTCTTTGATTGCCCAATAAGCTTTGTGTTCCAGCTCAAGAGGTAAATGGCAGGCCTTATCGTAAACCATTTTATACGGTGACATGCCCATCGGATTCTTATAACCAGTCCTATAAGCCCATAGTGCATCGTCAAGTTTGCTAGACCAGTTCTTTCGAGATCTATTGACGATCTTTTGTAGGATCAACTTGATCTCCCTATTACTCAACTCAACTTGACCACTAGACTGAGGATGATAAGGAGATGCAACTCTATGGTTGACATCATACTTAACTAGCATCTTGCGGAAAACACTATGAATGAAGTGTGAACCGCCATCAGTCATCAAGTATCTAGGGACTCCAAATCTTGGGAATATGACTTCTTTAAGCATCTTAATAGAGGTGTGGTGATCAGAATTTTTAGTGGGGATAGCTTCTACCCACTTAGTAACGTAATCCACAGCAACTAAGATGTGAGTGTACCCATTGGAACTACGGAAGGGTCCCATATAATCAATGCCCCAGACATCAAATGGTTCAATGACAAGTGAATAGTTCATAGGAATCTCTTGACGCTTACTGATGTTCCCTATCCTTTGGCATTCGTCGCAAGACAAGACAACCTTACGGGCATCCTTGAAGAGAGTGAGCCAATAGAAACCTGATTGCAATACCTTATGGGCAGTTCTATCTCCAGCATGGTGTCCTCCGTAGGCTTCGGAATGACACTTCTGCAAGATCTGTCCCTGTTCATGTTCAGGCACACAACATCTAATAACACCATCTACTCCTTCCTTATAAAGGTGAGGATCATCCCAAAAGTAGTGTCTCAAATCAAAGAAGAATTTCTTCTTCTGTTGATAGGTGAAATTGGGTGGTATGTATTTGGCTACGATATAGTTTGCATAATCGGCATACCACGGTGCACGAAGTGAAGTGCGGATGACATTTAATTGCTCATCAGGAAAGCTGTCATCAATTGGTAGTGGGTCATTGAGGACATTCTCTAGCCTAGGCAAGCTATCTGCTACAGGGTTATCAGCACCCTTTCGGTCAACGACGTGCAAATCAAATTCCTATAGCAGGAGAATTCATCTGATCAGCCTAGGCTTAGCATCCTTCTTCTCCATGAGGTACTTAATAGCAGCATGATCAGAGTGAATAGTGACTTTGGAGTCAACTATGTAAGATATGAACTTTTCACATGCAAACACGACTGCTAAAAATTCATTCTCCGTAGTGGCATAGTTTCTTTGGGCACTGTCTAGAGTTTTACTAGCGTAGTGAATGACATTCAACTTCTTGTCAACTCTTTGTCCTAGAACAGCACCAACAGCATAATCACTAGCGTCACACATGATTTCAAAGGGCAAGTTCCAGTCAGGTGGTTGAACAATAGGTGCAGTTATCAAAGCCTTCTTAAGTATTTAGAAAGCTTCCTCACAATCCTCATCAAAAACAAAAGGAACATCCTTCTGCAAGAGGTTGGTAAGAGGCCTAGAAATCTTAGAGAAGTCTTTAATGAACCTTCTATAGAAACCGCATGACATAGGAAACTTCGTATACCTATGATATCTGTGCGGCAAGGCATTTTCTCAATTGCATCAACCTTAGCCTTATCAACTTCAATGCCTCTTTCAGAGACTTTGTGTCCTAAGACGATACCTTCATTAACCATAAAGTGGCACTTCTCCCAATTCAAGACGAGGTTGGTTTCTTCGCATCTCTGTAAGACTCGATCAAGGTTGCTGAGGCAATCATCAAAGGAAGACCCTTAAACGGAGAAGTCATCCATGAAAACCTCGACAATCTTTTCACAAAAGTCAAAGAATATAGCCATCAGACATCTTTGCAAGGTGGCGGGTTCATTAAATAGGCCAAAAGGCATACTTCTATAGGCAAAGGTACCGAAAGGGCAGGTGAAAGTGGTTTTCTCTTGATCAGATTGTGCAACAAGTATTTGCGAGAAACCTGAATAATCGTCTAGAAAGCAAAAGTGTGTGTGTTTTGATAGCCTTTCTAGCATTTGGTCGATGAACGGCAAAGGATAATGATCTTTCCTGGTTGCCTTGTTCAGTTTTCGGAAGTCTATCACCATCCTATAGCCGGTAATAATCCTTTGTGGGATTAGTTCATCCTTATCATTAGGAACGACGGTGATACCTCCCTTCTTAGGTACGCAATGTACTAGACTTACCCAATCACCATGAGCAACAGGATAAATGATTCCTGCTTCCAGAAGCTTTTAATATTTCTTTTCTAACGACCTCTTTCATCTTAGGATTTAATCTCCTTTGATGATCAGCAACTGGTTTAAAGTTAGGATCGGTTTTAATCTTGTGCTGACATAGAGTAGGACTAATACCGTTAAGATCAACAAGAGTATATCCAATAGCAGCGCGGTGCTTCCTCAGAGTTTTTACTAACTTCTTCTCTTCGCGCTCTGAGAGGAGAGCACTAATAATGACATGATATATCTCCTTCTCATCAAGATAGGCATACTTAAGAGTATCTGGCAACTGTTTAAGCTCGAACACAGGATCACCCTTTGGTGGGGGAGGATCCCCAAGCAGTTCAACACGCAGATTATTCTTGAGAATAGGATGTTGTTCTAAGACAATTCTATCTATCTCATCTCTCTCCTCCATATGCATATTATTTTCATGTTCAAGCAGATATTGCTCTAAAGGATCCGTAGGAGGTACGGAAATAGAGGCAAGAGCAATGATTTCATCTCTACCAGACGACTCTCTTTCATGGGTTTGTCTTCCAAACTTGGAGAAGTTAAATTCGTGAGACACACCCTCGAAACTTACTGTGCCAGTCTGCTTAATGCAATCAATGTGAGCGTTGACAGTGTTGAGAAAGGGTCTACCAAATATGATGGGACAAAAGCTATCTTGTGCAGTACCAATGACGAGGAAATCAGTAGGATACTTCATCTTACCACACAGGACTTCTACGTCTCTCACAATTCCCAGAGGGCAGATAGTGTCTCTATTAGCTAGCATAATAGTGACATCAATGGGTTCTAACTCAGCAGGTGCAATCTCATCTTTGATTTCATCATATAGAGAACGGGGTATTGCACTAACACTAGCTCCCATATCACATAAACCATGGTAACAGTGATCTCCTATCTTAACAGAAACAACGGGCAGACCAACTACAGGTCTGTGCTTGTCTTTCGCGTGAGGTTTAGCAATTCTAGCGGAGTCCTCACAGAATTTGATAACACGCCCATCTATGTCTTCGGCTAAGAGATCTTTGATAATAGCAACACTAGGTTCAACTCTAATCTCCTCAGGGGGTGCAAGTGGTCTAATGTAACCCCTACGTATCACAGTTGGAGCTTTAGAATAATCCTTTATCCTAGCAAGGTATGGTGGTTTCTCAGTGTAAGCACAAGGAACAACAGGATCACTAAAAGCTTTGATTTTCTCCTCAACTAGATTGGTTTTGGCTATGTTGCTTTCTACAGGAGGATGATATTTAAACCACTTCTCTTTGGGAATATAAACATGAGCAGCAAAAGATTCACATAGAGAAGCTACTATCTCAGAGTCAAGTCCATACTTGGCGCTAAAAATCTCTAGAAGTGTTTGTCTCAACAAAAGATTTAACGCAATCAAACTGGAAATTCATACCTGAGTCCTTACCTTCCTCCAGCTCCCAATCTTCAAAGTTGCGTTTGATTCTCTCCAATAAATTACACTTGTGATCGACATCCTTCTTCATAAAAGAACTGGCACAAGAAGTGTCAAGCATGGTACGATCTTCATGAGAAAGCCGAGCATAAAAGTTTTGAGTGATGATTTCTCTCGAGAGCTCGTGATTGGGGCATGAATATAGCATTGATTTAAGCCTCCCCCAAGCTTGAGCTATGCTTTCCCTGTCACGAGGCCAAAAGTTATAAATAAAGTTCCGATCACGATGTACTAAATGCATAGGATAGAACTTTTGATGAAATTCCAACTTCAACCGATTGTAGCCCCATGATCCAGCATCATCACATAGCCTATACCATGTCAATGCCTTATCCTTCAAAGATAAAGGAAATACTTTCTTATTTACCTCATCCTCGGGAAAACCTACAAGCTTAAATAAACCACAAACTTCATCTACATAGATTAGATGAAAGTCTGGATGTGAAGATCCATCTCCTGTAAAAGGATTAGCCAGCAGTTTCTCAAGCATACCCAAAGGAATTTCATAAAAGATATTTTCAGTAGGTACCTCAGGTTGAGGAGCAACTCCTCGTGCTTCCGTTCGTGGTGAAGATACCCCGAACAAACTCCTCAAAGGAAAAGTTTCCATAGTGACAAGTGACAATAAATTTCAGCACAGCATAAAAATGTTTCCTTACCAATTTCCACTTACCAAAGGCGCTTCACTCCCCGGAAACGGCGCTAGAAAAGAGTCTTGATGACCCACAAGTATAGGGGATCAATCGTAGTCCTTTCGATAAGTAAGAGTGTAGAACCCAACGAGGAGCAGAAGGCTCTGATAAACGGATTTCAGCAAGGTAATAACTGCAAGCACTGAAAGTAGCGGTAACAAGTGATTGTGTAGCAAGGTGAAACGTAGCAAGAAAAGAATAACAAGTAACAAGTAGTAGCAATGGTGCAGCAAGTGGCCCAATCCCTTTTGTAGCAAGGGACAAGCCTGAACAAAGTCTTATAGGAGGAAAAACGCTTCCGAGGACACACGGGAATTTCTGTCATGCTAGTTTCATCATGTTCATATAATTCGCGTTCGTTACTTTGATAGTTTGATATGTGGGTGGACCGGCGCTTGGGTACTGCCCTTACTTGGACAAGCATCCCACTTATGATTAACCTCTCTCGCAAGCATCCGCAACTACAAAAGAAGAATTAAGACAAAGTCTAACCATAGCATTAAACTAGTGGATCCAAATCAGCCCCTCACGAAGCAACGCATAGACTGGGGTTTAAGCTTCTGTCACTCCAGCAACCCATCATCTACTTACTACTTCCCAATGCCTTCCTGTAGGCCCAAATATGGTGAAGTGTTATGTAGTCGACGTTCACATAACACCACTAGAGGAAAAACAACAAACAACATATCAAAATACCGAACGAATATCAAATTCACATGACTATTATTAACATGACTTATCCCATGTCCTCAGGAACAAAAGTAACTACTCACAAGACATAATCATAATCATGACCAGAGGTGTAATGAATAGCTTCAAGGATCTGAACATAAACTCTTCCACCAAATAATCCAACTAGCATCAACTACAAAGAGTAATCAACACTACTAGCAACCTTACAAGTACCAATCGGAGTCGCGAGACGAAGATTGATTACAAGAGATGAACTAGGGATTGGAGAGGAGATGGTGCTGATGAAGATGTTGATGCAGATGCCTCCCCTCCGACGAGAGGAGTGTTGGTGATGACGATGGCGATGATTTCCCCCTCTGGGAGGGAAGTTTCCCCGGCAGGAACGTCCTGCCGGAGCTCTAGATTGGATCTGCTTAAGTTCCGCCTCATGGCGGTGGCGAAACCACAAAAAAGCTCCCTCTTGATTTTTTCAGACCAGGACGCTTCATATAGCAAAAGAGGGGGGCTAGTGGGCCTTCTGGCAGCCCACAAGCTTGCCCACCGCCACTAGGGGGGTGGTGGCGGGGTGGGGCTTGTGGGGCCCTGGTGGCCCCCCTCCGGTAGTTCTTTCGCCCAGTATTTTTAATATATTCCATAAAAAATCCACGTAAATTTTCAGGGCATTTGGAGATGTGCAGAATAGTGGACTAGGATTTGCTCCTTTTCTAGTCCAGAATTCCAACTGCCTGAATTCTCCCTCTTCAAATAATCCTTGCAAAATAAGAGAGAAAAGGCATAAATATGGTACCACAAGTAATATAACAACCCAAAAAGCAATAAATATCAACATGAAAGCTTGATGCAAAATGGACGTATCACGGTACACTACGGAAGGCATTCCATATAGAGTCATAGTTGCTCTAAGTTTTGAGTTGAAAGTGTGATGATCATCATTAATGGAGCATTATCCCATGTGAGGAAATAAAAGATGCCAAAGAAGCCCACCAAAATAAAAAATTAATAAAAAAAAGAGGCCAAAGAGCCCACCAAAAAATAAAAAAAAGAGAGAAAAAGAGAGAAGGGACAATGCTACCACTTTTTCCACACTTGTGCATATTAAGCACCATGATCTTCATGATTGAGAGTCTCTCGTTTTGTCACCACCATATAGCTAGTGGGAAATTTTCATTGTATAACTTGGCTTGTATATTCCAATGATAGGTTTCCTCAAAATTGCCTTAGGTCTTCGTGAGCAAGCAAGTTGGATGCACACCCACTAGTTTTCTTTAAGAGCTTTCACATACTCGTAGCTCTAGTGCATCATTTGTATGGCAATCCCTACTCATTCACATTGATATCTATTGATGAGCATCTCCACATCTCATTGATATGCCTAGTTAATGTGACTATCTTCTCCTTTTTTTGTCTTGCAACCTCCACCACATTCCACACCATTTATAGTGCTATAACCATGGCTCACGCTCATGTATTGCGTGAGAGTTGAAAAGGTTTGAGAAAGTAAAGGTGTGAAACAATTACTTGGCCAATATCGGGGTTGTGCATGATTTAAATTCGTTGTGCAATGATGATAGAGCATAGCCAGACTATATGCTTTTGTAGGGATAACTTTCTTTTGGCCTTATTATTATGAAAGTTCATGATTATCTTCCTAGTTTGCTTGAATTATTTTTGTTTCCACGTCAATAGCAAACTATTGTTTTGAATCTAATTGATCTGAACATTCACATCACATAAGAGGAGTTACAAAGGACATCTATTCTAGGTAGCATGAAAGCATCAAAAATTCATTCTTTATCACTTCCCTACTCGAGGACGAGCAGGAGTTAAGCTTGGGGATGCTTGATACGTCTCAAACGTATCTAAATTTTTTGATGGTTTCACGCTCTTATCTTGTCATCTTTGGATGTTTTATGTACCTTTTATATCTTTTTTGGGACTATCTTATTAATTCAGTGCCAAGTGCCAGTTCCTATTTTTTCTGTGTTTTTGGCTCTTTTCAGATCTGATTTTGGAACGGAGTCCAAACGGAATAAAATCCCCGAAATGATTTTTTCCCGAACGGAAGAAGATCAGGGGGCCTGTGGGCCAAGCCAGGAGGGCTCCTGGGAGCCCACAAGCCCCAACTCCGCCACCAGAGGGAGGCGACGGTGGCAGGGCTTGTGGCCTCCCTGGCTGCCCCCTGACCTAGATCTTTGGCCTATATATTCCCTAAAATACAACAAAAAATCAGGGGAGCCTCGAAAATACTTTTCCGCCACCGCAAGCTTCCGTTTCCGCGAGATCTCATCTGGAGACCCTTCCCGGCGCCCTGTCGGAGGGGACTTTGGAGTTGGAGGGCTTCTTCATCATCATCATCGCCCCTCCAATGACTCGTGAGTAGTTCACTTCAGACCTACGGGTCCGTAGTTTGTAGCTAGATGGCTTCTTCTCTCTCTTGGATCTTCAATACAAAGTTCTCCATGATCTTCATGGAGATCTATCCGATGTAATCTTCTTTGGCGGTGTGTTTGTTGAGATCCGATGAATTGTGGATTTGTGATCAGATTATCTATGATATATATTTGAGTCTTTGCTGATTTCTTATATGCATGATTTGATATCCTTGTAAGTCTCTTCGAGTCTTGGGTTTTGTTTGGCCAACTAGATCTATGATTCTTGCAATGGGAGAAGTGCTTGGTTTTGGGTTCTACCATGTGGTGACCTTTCCTAGTGACAGTAGGGGCAGCAAGGCACACATTAAGTAGTTGCCATCAAGGGTAACAAGATGGGCTCTATCGTTGATATGAGATTGTCCATCTACATCATGTCATCTTGCTTAAGGCGTTACTCTGTTCTTTTTGACTTAATACACTAGATGCATGCTGGATAGCGGTCGACGTGTGGAGTAATAGTAGTAGATGCAGAAAGTATCAGTCTACTTGTTTTGGACGTGATGACTATAGATATAATCATTGCCATAGATATCGTCACGACTTTGCGGGGTTCTATCAATTGCTCGACAGTAATTTGTTCACCCACCGTCTACTTGCTTTCATGAGAGAAGCCACTAGTAAACACTACGGCCCCCGGGTCTATTCACTTCCATCGTTTACACCTCCGCTTTTCCTTTTCTTTGTTACTTTGTTACTTTCAGTTCTCACTTGGCGAACAATCTATAAGGGATTGACAACCCCTTCATAGAGTTGGGAGCAAGCTTTTGTTTTTGTGCAGGATCTTGTGATACTCCTCCACTGGATTGATACCTTGGTTCTCAAACTAAGGGAAATACTTACCACCGCTGTGCTACATCACCCTTTCCGCTTCGAGGGAACACCAACGCAAGGCTCCATAGCCGTAGCAGAAGGATTCCTGGTGCCGTCGACACGACTGTTCCTGTCGCCGTTGCTGGGGAAGCACAACTGACATCATAACTTACCTTTTGAAATCATGTGTGATCCTAGTGATTATGCTGTTGGTGTTGTTCTAGGGCAAAGAGTTGATAAGAAGTTGAATGTCATTCACTATGCTAGTAAAACTCTAGACAGTGCCCAAAGAAACTATGCTACTACGAAAAAGGAATTTTTAGCAGTCGTGTTTGCATGTGAAAAGTTCAGGTCTTACATAGTTGATTCCAAAGTCACTATTCACACTGATCATGCTGCTATTAAGTACCTAATGGAGAAGAAAGACGCTAAACCTAGATTTATCAGATGGGTTCTCTTGCTACAAGAGTTTGATTTGCACGTTGTCGACAGGAAGGGTGTTGATAACCCTGTAGCAGATAACTTGTCTAGGTTGGAGAATGTTCTTGATGACCCACAACCTATTGATGATAGATTTCCTGATGAGCAATTGAATGTCATCAATACTTCACGTAGTGCACCGTGGTATGCTGATTATGCAAACTATATCGTTGCCAAATATATACCACCTAGTTTCACATATCAGCAAAAGAAGAAACTCTTCTTTGACTTGAGACATTACTTTTGGGATGATCCTCACCTTTATAAGGAAGGAGTAGATGGTGTTATTAGATGTTGTGTACCCGAACATGAATAGGGACAGATCCTATAGAAGTGTCACTCCGAGGCCTACGGAGGACACCATGCGGGAGGCAGAACTGCACACAAGGTATTGCAATCAGGTTTCTATTGGCCTACTCTCTTCAAGGATGCCCGTAAGTTTCTTGTCTTGTGACGAATGTCAAAGAATAGGTAATATCGGTAAACGTCAGGAAATGCCTATGAACTATTCACTTGTCATTGAACCATTTGATGTCTGGGGCTTTGATTATATGGGACCTTTTCCAAAATCCAATGGGTATACTAATATCCTAGTTGCTGTTGATTACGTCACTAAGTGGGTAGAAGCTATCCCCACTAGTAGTGCTGATCACAACACCTCTATGAGGATGCTTAAAGAAGTTATTTTCCCTAGATTCGGAGTCCATAGATATCTAATGACCGACGCTGGTTCACATTTCATTCATGGTGCTTACCGTAAAACGCTTGCTAAGTACGATGTCAACCATAGAATTGCGTCTCCCTATCACCCTCAGTCCAGTGGTCAAGTAGAGCTAAGCAACAGAGAGATTAAACTAATTCTGCAAAAGATTGTCAATAGGTCTAGAAAGAATTGGTCTAAGAAGTTCGATGATGCACTGTGGGCTTATAGAACTGCCTATAAGAATCCCATGATATGTCTCCGTACAAAATGGTGTAGGGTAAAGCATGTCATTTACCTCTTGATCTAGAGCATAAAGCTTATTGGTCAATCAAAGAGCTCAACTTTGATTTCAAACTTGCCGGTGAGAAGAGGTTATTTGATATTAGCTTGCTTGATGGATGGAGAACTTAGGCATATGAAAATGCCAAGTTGTTCAAAAAGAAGGTTAAGAGGTGGCATGATAAGAGGATACAAAAGCGTGAGTTCAATGTAGGTGATTATGTCTTGCTATATAACTCTCGTTTAAGATTATTTGCATGCAAGCTTCTCTCTAAATGGGAAGGTCCCTATGTTGGTGAGGAAGTATATCGTTTCGGTGCTATCAAGATCAACAACACGGAAGGTAATTGTCCGAGAATGGTAAATGGGCAGAGAATCAAGCATTATATCTCAGGTACTCCCATAAATGTTGAAAGCAATATTATCAATACCATAACTCCAGAGGAATACCTAAGGGATATTTATCAGCCTGTTCCAGACTCTGAAAACGAAGAGGTATGTGTTTCGGTAAGTAAACAGACCCCAAAACTTTTCCAGTAGGAAATTTTCTCCGTTTTGGAATATTTAGAAAAAAAGAAAAAATTGAAGTAGTCCGGAAAGCGCACGAGGAGGCGACAAGCCTGCCAGGCACGGGCCCACCCCCTGGCCGCGCCTGGGGGGCTTGTCGCCACCTCGTGTGCCTCCCGGACTCTGTTTTCGTGCGCAGTACTCCTTCTGGTCTGGAAAAAATCATTATATATTCTCCCATTTGGTCTGACCCTCGTAGCACGCAGATTTCTTCTGTTATTCGTTTCGAGCCTGTTTTGTGCCGCAGATTTAGAGCAAGATGCCGTCTTAGGAATCTGTGGGGGAGAACAATCTCTCTCAAGTTTATGGAGAAGTAAGTGCTGATCTGAAAAGGATGGAGGTCATGGAGGCTAAGGAAAGTCTACCTAAAGAAACCAAGGGCAAAACCAAGGAGAAGAATCAGGCGTGGGACGGAGTGCAACCTGTGCTTAACAGGGAAGAAGTTGAAGAAGTGGATTTCCTCCAACCCTACCTCCACCTACTGTCTCCATCCTTGATTGAACTTTTGAGGTTTTGTGAAACAACTCGTGCTCGCAATACTTGTCTCACTCGTGAAGTTGTTTTGCTGGAAAAATATATCGCAGATCTCCAAGGTACAAATCAAAGATTAATTGCCCTCTTGGAGTCAAAGATTGCAACAACTCCTCCACCATCACCACCAAAGGAAAACAACTGAGAATCGGTATGGGCAATCCCCTTGGCTTGTGCCAAGCTTGGGGGAGTTGCCCCGGTATCGTATCACCATCACATCTTTTGCCTTTACCTTTGTTTTAATTTTCCTTTTCAGTTCTCTCTTTCTCTTAGTAGATTAAAAATCTTAGTGTTTAGTCTCGAGTTTTGCTTTGTGTCACCCCCGATGTATTCGAGCTCGTGAGCCATATAATAAAGAGTGTCTTAGTTGAAGGGCTTTGCCTCTTGCCATGATCAAAAGAGTGAGAAAAGAACAAAAGCATGAAAGATCATGTAATGATCTTATGGGAAGTGATGGCTTCACATATAAAAAGAATGATGATTGAGACTTGTTGAGGGTAGACAAACGTAGACCTTGGTCATTGTTGCAACTAATAGGAAGTGATAAAGAAGGAGACGTTCACATATAAATATATCGTCTCTGACACCATCTATGATTGTGAACACTCACTAAACTATTGCATGCCTAGAAGTAGATGTTGGACAAGGAAGACAACATAATGAATTATGTTTGGTTGGTTCCGAACAATGTTATATGATTAGAGATCCCTTAGCATGTGACGATTGCTTCCACCTCATATGAGCCAAACCTCCCGCACTAAGTAGAGATACTACTTGTGCATCCATAAACCTTCAACCCAGTTTTGCCATGAGTGTCCACCATACCTACCTATGGATTGAATAAGATCCCTCAAGTAAGTTGTCATCGGTGCAAGCAATAAAAATCGCTCTCTAATATGTATGATCTATTAGTGTGTGGAAAATAAGCTTTGTACGAACCTGTGATGAGGAAAACATAAAAGCGACAGACTGCATAATAAAGTTCTTTATCACAGGAGGCAATATAAAGTGACATTCCTTCGCACTAAGAGGACACGCATCCAAACCTCAAAAGCGCATGACAACCTCTGCTTCCCTCTACGAAGGGCCTATCTTGTACCTTTACTTTTTTCCCCTGAAACAGTCATGGTGATCTTCACCAATTCCTTGCTTTGCCTTTATCTTGGCTAACGTCATATGCTTGGGAAAGATCTATATTCATATGTCAACTTGGAAGTAAGTATTCATGGAGTATTATTGTTGACATTACCCTTGAGGTAAGCAGTTGGGAGGCAAAACTATAAGTCCCTATCTTTCTCTGTGTCCAGCTGAAAATTTGATCTCATGAGTACCACGTGAGTTGTAGCAATTGTAGAGAACGAAAGAATGATTGAGTATGTGGATTTTCTTTGCAAGCTCCTATTTGACTCTTTCTGATGTTGTGATAAATTGCAATTGCTTCCATGACTAAAGGCTATCGGTTGTTACTTCTCGGTAAGGTTCTTGATCCATGCTTTACTTTGTGAAGGAATTATCACTTTAGCATGAGAGATTATATGCTTGTTTTGTCGACACCTCTCTCCCTAAACATGTGCACATATTTATTGAGCTAGGCTTTCGCTTGAGGACAAGCGAGGTCTAAGCTTGGGGGAGTTGATACGTACATTTTGCATCATGTTTTCATGTTGATATTTATCACTTCTTGGGCTGTTATTTCACTTCACGGTACAATACTTATGCCTTTTCTCTCTTATTTTGCAAGGTTTACATGAAGAGGGAGAATGCCGGCAGCTGGAATTCTGGCCTGAAAGTGGAGCAAGTTTGAGATACCTATTCTGCGCAACTCCAAACGCCGTAAAAATCAATGAGGATTTTTTTTGGATTTATAAAAAATACTGGGCCGAAGAAGCGCCAGAGGGGCGCCAGCAGGTGGCCACAAGCCTGCTAGGCGCGGCCACCCCCTGGCTGCGTCTAGGGGGCTTGTGGGCAGCCTGCTGGCCCATTGACCCCCCCTCTTCAGCTATATGAAGGGTTTCGTCCGGAAAAAATCAAGGAGGAGCTTTTTCGTGGATTCGCCGCCGCCATGAGGCGGAACTTGAGCAGAACCAATCTAGAGCTCCGGCCTAACGATCCTGCCGAGGAAACTTCCCTCCCGGAGGGGGAAATCGTCGCCATCGTCATCACCAACACTCCTCTCATTGGAGGGGACTCGTCAGCATAACCATCTTCATCAGCACCATCTCATCTCCAAACCCTAGTTCATCACTTGTAACCAATCTCCGTCTCACGACTCCGATTGGTACTTGTAAGGTTGCTAGTAGTGTTGATTACTCCTTGTAGTTGATGCTAGTTGGATTATTTGGTGGAAGAGTTTATGTTCAGATCCTTGATGCTACTCATTGCCTCTCTGGTCATGAACATGATTATGCTTTGTGAGTAGTTACTTTTGTTCCTGAGGACATGGGATAAGTCATGCTAATAGTAGTCATGTGAATTTGGTATTCGTTCGGTATTTTGATGTGTTGTATGCTGTTTTTCCTCTAGTTGTGTTATGTGAACGTCGACTACATAACACTTCACCATTATTTGGGCCTAGAGGAAGGCATTGGGAAGTAGTAAGTAGATGATGGGTTGCTAGAGTGACAGAAGCTTAAACCCTAGTTTATGTGTTACTTCATAAGGGGTTGATTTGGATCCACTAGTTTAATGCTATGGTTAAACTTTGTCTTAATTCTTCTTTCTTAGTTGCGGATGCTTGCGAGAGGGGTTAATCATAAGTGGGATTCTTGTCCAAGTAAGGGTAGTACCCAAGCGCCGGTCCACCCACATATCAAACTATCAAAGTAACGAACGTGAATCATATGAACATGATGAAAACTAGCATGACACAAATTCCCGTGTGTCCTCGGGAGCGTTTTTCCTCCTATAAGACTTTGTCCAGGCTTGTCCCTTGCTACAAAAGGGATTGGGCCACTTTGCTGCACCGTTGCTACTTTTGTTACTTGTTTCTTGCTACGAATCATCTCACCACACAATCACTTGTTACAGATAATTTCAGTGCGTGCAGATTTTACCTTGCTGAAAACCGCTTGTCAGATCCTTTTGCTCCTCGTTGGGTTCGTCACTCTTACTTGTCGAAAGGACTACGATTGATCCCCTATACTTGTGGGTCATCACTCAACATATCCCCGGCAACCACTCCCTTCCGGAGTCCTGCCCTGGGTGGCCCTGTGTCCTCATGACACATGTGTCCTCATGACACCTGCGACCGTCATGACCAAACAAAACTGTCCCAAATGGGGACGGGTACCCAACTCAACTTAACAGGGCTCACACGGTTATCACCGCCAACCTGATCAGGGTCAGCACGCGTGCATAACCCTCCCTCTTTGGGGGCATATCGCTGAGAGATCACGCGATCAGCTCAAGTCACGACCGTCCCATGTCGGCAAGAGGAGGTTGTGCGGGTGGGCCCGGACAGGTGACTCTCATCAACCCACTAGGTATCTTATCCTGAATATGATCTGTCATAGTTGACACTCCAATGTCACCACAATCCGATAATCAGATCAAGCCAGTACTATTAAGCTATATTCATAAATTGTTGGATAAAACACAACGTAATCATAGGCAGTAATCTCAACAGTATAATATAATTAGCAAATTATTACTTTACCAATTATAGTTGTAAGTGGGACCTTCGAAACCCTCGCATAAAATTAGCAAATAACTCGGAAGCCACCAGAACGGTCTTCACAACACAAATCTGGGGCGTTACCGGAATAACTCAACCTCGGCTCAAGACGGCTGGAAAGCAGCTCAGAGCATGAGACGGTGTTGATAAAGAAGAAGGTAGCAGTTACCTAAGACGGCCGAAGAACAGCTCAGAGCATAGGGTCACCGCTATGGAAATAAATTCAACAGTTGCCCGTGACGGCCGAAAAGCATCTCAGAACACGGGACAACTGCTGACAAAAGGAATATAACATTGGCATACACCCCGGATTGCCGAAAACAGCATAGTCTCATGCATGGTGCCAGTATTGAAAGAAATGCGAGCAAGGGTTCGTCAGTGTCACACACAGCTCCTCACTATGTACAAGGATATAAGCATTAAATATGCAAGAGCAACATCTGCGGGCGTATGTTGGATGAATAGCATTACTAGGGACTGTTATTAATGATGTCATAGTTATATGCAAATGCAGGCTAACAAGTGATACAGATGAACACACAAAGTGCAAGAAAACTTGTCATGCATGTCCGGAGCTCATAGCAAGAGGTTGGCTTGCGTGGGGGGTCGATGAATACTCCGAGGAGAAACGTAATAACACACCGGAAATCTTTGCCGGAGAGGGTTTCCCTCTCGGAAGGCTCAAACAAAGGCAAGGTCATAATGGTCATTTATACTGCACAAACATCTTCTTAAAGTTATACTATCGAGACGGGCTTGACGAGACGAAGACGTGGGCGCTGGTTTTACCTCAATCGGAGTTACGAGCGCAAAGATACACCCGTTAGAGCACCAGGGACCAATTTGTAAAAATATATATACAAACAGGTCCCTGGGGATGAAACCGAACGCGCCTTTTGGGGAAATACGCTTTCGGTAAACCAAAAGCGCATTCCACCCTTTTAAGTCTCCACTTACGCGCGCGGGCCCGGGGGTTGACCTCCTCCTCTCTCTGACCGGCGGATCCCTCCTCTCTCTCTCTCACTACGGGCGGGGCCCGCCCCCATCTCTCCTCTCCTCTCTCTCTCTTACCTCGTCTCCTTCCTCTCTCTCTCCCTCTACAACAGAGAGTAGGGAGGGCTCGGCCGCTGCGGCAGCTGCCACTTCCGCGCGAGGGGGCTGGCCGGGGGAAGGCGCAGGGGCACCGCAACACCTTGCTGCGCTAGGAAATGGCCGTGGGGGCGCCCGAGAGGCCTTGCAGCTCTGCTGCCATGGCGTGGCCAGAGCCGGCGCTGGCCGGGCTGGCTGCCGCCGAGCACGGCCACGGGTGTGCGTGGGGAGGGGCAAGGGGGTCCTGCTGGGGCTCGAGGGACTTGGGGAGTGATAACCCACAAGTATAGGGGATCACAACAGTTTTCGAGGGTAGAGTATTCAACCCAAATTTATTGATTCGACTCAAGGGGAAGCGAAAGAATATTCTCAAGTATTAGCAGTTGAGTTGTCAATTCAACCACACCTGAAAGATTTAGTGTCTGCAGCAAAGTATCAGTAGCAAGGTAGTATGATAGCAGTAGTAGCAACAATAGCAACAGTAACCAGTAACAGCAGTAGCAACACAGTAACAACAGCAGCAGTGACAACAGTAGCAGCAAAGTAATGTAGCAAGGACTAGTAGTAAAAGTCTCGTAGGCATTGGATCGGTGATGGATGATTATGCCGGATGTGATTCATCATGTAACAGCTATAACACGGAGAGATATGTAACTAGCTCCCGTTCGTCAATCTAATGTAGGCATGTATTCCGTATGTAGTCATACGTGCTTACGGAAAAGAACTTGCATGACATCTATTGTCCATCCCTCCCGTGGCAGCGGGGTCCTAATGGAAACTACGGGATATTATGGTTCTCCTTTTAATAAAGAACTGAATGAATGCATTAACACTTGGTGAATACATGAACTCCTCATACTATGGTCATCTCCGGGAGTGGTTCCGGCTATTGTCACTCCGGGGTTGCCGGGTCATAACACATAGTAGGTGACTACGACTTGCAAGATAGGATCTAAAACACACATATATTGGCGAAAACATAATAGGTTTAGATCTGAAATCATGGCACTCGGGCCCTAGTGACAAGCATTAAGCATGGCAAAGTACTGCAACATCAATCTGAGAACATAGTGGATACTAGGGATCGATCCCCGTCAAAACTAACTCAATTACATGATAGATCTCATCCAACTCATCACCGTCCAGCAAGCCTACGATGAGATTACTCACGAACGGTGAAGAGCATCATGGAATTGGCGATGGAGGAAGGTTGATGATGACGATGGTGACGATTTCCCCTCTCCAAAGCCCAGAACGGACTCCAGATCTGCCCTCGAGATGAAGAACAGGAGGTGGCGGTGCCTCCGTATCGTAAAACGCGATGAATCCTTCTCCCTGATTTTTTTTTCCGGATGAAATGGAATATATAGAGCTGAGATTAGAGGCGGTGGAGCTTTGTGGGCCCCACAAGCCTGCCAGGCGCGGCCAGGGGGGCCTGACACGTCTCCAACGTATCTATAATTTTTGATGGTTTCATGCTATTATCTTGTCAAACTTTGGATGTTTTGCATGCCTTTTATTTATTTTCTGGGACTAACTTATTAACTCAGTGCCAAGTACCAATTCCTGTTTTTTCCATGTTTTTTACCCCTTTCAGAGGAGATTTTGAAACGGAGTCCAAACGGAAGAAAATCCCAGAAAAGATTTTTTCTGGAACGGAAGAAGATCGGAGAGCTTGGGGGGCAACCCAGAGGAGCCCCAGGGGCCCCACAAGCCCCCACCCCGCGGCCAGGGGGCGCGCCATGCAGGCTTGTGGGCCCCCTGGAGGTCCCCTGACCTAGATCTTGCTCCTATAAATTCCCAAATATTCCCAAAAAAATCAGGGGAGCATCGTAATCACTTTTCCGACGCCGCAAACTTCTGTCTCCGCAAGATCCCATCTGGGGCACGTCCTGGTGCCCTGCCGGAGGGGGGATTCGGACATGGAAGGCTTCTCCATCAACACCATGACCTCCCCGATGATGCGTGAGTAGTTCACCATAGACCTACGAGTCCATAGCTAGTAACTAGATGGTTTCTTCTCTCTCTTGGATCTTCAATACAAAGTTCTCCATGATCTTCATGGAGATCTATCCGATGTAATCTTCTTTTGCGATGTGTTTGTCGAGATCCAATGAATTGTGGATTTATGATCAGATTATCTATGAATCTTATTTGAGTTTCTTCTGTCCTCTCTTATGCATGATTTCATATCCTTGTAATTCTCTTCGAGTTGTGGATTTTGTTTGGCCAACTAGATCTATGATTCTTGAAATGGGAGAAGTGCTTGGTTTTGGGTTCATACCGTGCGGTGACCTCACCCAGTGACAGAAGGGGTAGCGAGGCACGTATCATGTTGTTGCCATCAAGGGTAAAAACATGGGGTTTTCATCATTGGTTTGAGATTATCCCTCTACATCATGTCATCTTGCTTAAAGCGTTACTCTGTTCGTCATGAACTCAATACACTAGATGCATGCTGGATAGCGGTCGATGTGTGGAGTAATAGTAGTAGATGCAGAAAGTATCGGTCTACTTGTCTCGGACGTGATGCCTATATGCCAGATCATTGCCTTAGATATCATCATGACTTTGCGCGGTTCTATCAATTGCTCGACAGTAATTTGTTCACCCACCGTAATACTTGCTATTTTGAGAGAAGCCTCTAGTGAACACTATGCCCCCACGGTCTACTCCACACCATATTTTCAGCCTTACACTTTTTACTTCGTTGCACTTTCCGCCTTCAGATCTCACTTTTGCAAACAGTCTTGAAGGGATTGACAACCCCTTTGAAGCGTTGGGTGCAAGTTTGTTTATGTTTGCACAGGTACTCTGGACTTGACCAGACCCTCCTTCTGGATCGATACCTTGGTTCTCAAACCGAGGGAAATACTTACTGCTCATGTGCTGCATCACCCTTTCCTCTTCAAGGGAAAAACCAACGCAAGCCCAATCTCCGTCAACGTGTCAAAATTTGGCGTTGTTGTTTGAGAAGCAGCAGAAGGATTTCTGGCGCCATTGCCGGGGAGGAAGATCAAGTCAAGAACTCATCCAAGTAAGTGTCGCAAACTCATCTCTTGCATTTACTTTGTTTGCCAGTTGCCTCTCGTTTTCCTCTCCCCCACTTCACCAATTTTCCTTTTTCGTTTGCCTTTTTCGTTCGCCCTCTTCTCGCCCGCTTTTTGTTTGCTTGTGTGCTTGCTTGCCTGCTAAATCCCGAATGGCCCCACTAAGGGATTTTGATGCTCGCTTTGCGAAGTTAGAAGAGATTGAAACTAGTGTTAAAGGCTTCATGTCTACACAGTTTGAATATAATAGTTACTTCCATAGAGAGCTGAAGGAGCAAAATTCTTTTCTGGCTTTTATGAGTAGAGAAGTTGATGATATGGCCAAAGAATTCCTTGCGCTGAATTCCCAGTTTGCTCGTCTTGAAAAGCTAGTGGGCCAGATTTCTGATAAGCAAGCTACTTTAGTCAATAAAATGGCTGCTAAACCTGAAACTCGTGATGAGAATCACGAAGATCTTAAAGCGCTTGGTGTGACTCCCATTGAAATCTTTGTTTTCTTGTGTCAAACCTAATGATTATGGGGCTGGATATGAATCCACTTTGGTTGAAAAGTGCCCCAATGATTCGGAGTCCATCTATCTTGATGCTAAAAGCATTGAAAGTGTAGTAGAAGATGTTAAAACTTTGAGTAGTAATGAAATTACTACCGTGGATTTCAAGGAATTCAATTATGATAGTTGCTCCTTGATTGAATCCATTTCTTTGATACAATCCATGCTAAACTCTCCACACGCTTATAGCCAAAACAAGGCCTTTACCGATCATATCGTCGAAGCTATGATAAAATCTCGTGAAGAGAAACTTGAATTGGAAGTCTCTATCCCTAGAAAGCTTCATGATGAGTGGGAACCTACCATCAAAATCAAAATCAAAAACTATGAGTGCAATGCGTTGTGTGATTTGGGTGCTAGTGTTCCTGCGATTCCAAAGTCTTTATGTGATATTCTGTGTTTTAATGAGATTGAAGAGTGTTCTCTTAATTTGCATCTTGCTGATTCTACTATCAAGAAACCCATGGGAAGGATCAATGATGTTCTTATTATTGCAAATAGGAACTATGTACCTGTGGATTTCATTGTGCTTGACATTGATTGCAATCCTACATTCCCTATTATTCTTGGTAGACCTTACCTAAGGACTATCGGTGCTATCATCGATATGAAGGAAGGGAATATTAGATTTCAATTTCCTTTAAGTAAGGGCATGGAACACTTTCCTAGAAAGAAAATAAGATTTCCTTATGAATCCATGATGAGGGCAACTTATGGTTTGAGCACCAAAGACGACGATACGTGATTCTGTCGCTACTATGTCTAGCTAGGGGCGTTAAACAATAGTGCTTGTTGGGAGGCAACCCAATGAATTTATCTTTTTATTTCTGTTGTTGCGTCCACACTTTCACAATTCTATTGTGATTGTGTTTTTTTGTGTTTATTTTTGTGTTTGAGCCAAGCAAAGCCTTTATGACTAGTCTTGGTAATGGTTGTTTGATCTTGCTGGAAAAAGACAGAAACTTTTCGCTCATGAGATGATTTTTCATTTTTATTCCGAAAGATCTTTTGAGTTGATTCTTTTTGCTTTTGATTGATATGCTTTTTCCCTAGACCGTCATAATTGTTCAGATTTTTTGAAGTACCATAAGTATTCTAAGTATGCAGATTGCTACAGATTGGTCTGTTTTTGACAGATTCTGTTTTTGTTGAGTTGGTTGCTTGTTTTGATGAAACTATGGTTAGTATCAGGGGGTACTAGCCATGGAAAAGTGAGAATACAGTAGCCCATCATAAATATAGATGGAATTCAAGTTTGCTACAGTACCAAAAGAAGTGGTAGTTTGTTTTCTTGTAGTAATGTTATCACAAGTTTCTGTTTAAGTTTTGTGTTGTGAAGTTTTCAAGTTTTGGGTGATGTTCTCATGGACAAAGAGATAAGGAGTGAAAGAGCTCAAGCTTGGGGATGCCCAAGGCCCCCCAAGCCAAATTCAAGGACACCAAAAATCCTAAGCTTTGGGATGCCCCGGGAAGGCATCCCCTCTTTCGTCTTCAATCCATCGGTAACATTACTTGGAGCTATATTTTTATTCACCACATGATATGTGTTTTGCTTGGAACGTCTTGTATCTTAGGAGTCTTTTATTTTGTTGTGTCACAATCATCCTTGCTGTACACCTTTTTGAGAGAGAGAGAGACATGCACTCATCATGATTTTGCTAGAATGCTCATAGTGCTTCACTTATATCTTTTGAGCTAGATACTTTTGCTCTAGTGCTTCACTTATATCTTTTGAGCTAGATACTTTTGCTCTAGTTCTTCACTTATATCTTTTGAGCTAGATACTTTTGCTCTTGTGCTTAACTTATATCTTTAGAGCACGACGGTGCGTGATTTGGTAGTTGGCTTATGCTATGAAAGTAGTTCCATGTGCTAGGTACCCAAAGAGGATGCAAAAACCTCCATCTTCATGTGCATTGAGTAGAAAGAAAAGTTTCGATTCCTCTCAATTAGTTTTGAGACGTGGATTCGGTAATATTGAGAGTTATGTTAGTAGGGTGTTGTGAATCTAGAAATACTTGTGTTGAAGTTAGTGATTCCCGTAGCATGCGCGTATGGTGAACAGCTATGTTAGGAAGTCGGAGCATAATTGATCTATTGATTGTCATCCTTTGTGTTGAGGTCGGCATTGCGCGATGGTTTACACCTACCAACCCTTCCCCTCAGAGTATGCGTTTAGAACTTCGTTTCAATTACTGATAAAAACTTTTGCAACAAGTATGTGATTCTTTATGACTAATGTTGAGTCCATTGTATAGATGCACTTTCACCTTCCACCATTGCTAGCCTCTCTAGCGCCGCACAATTCTCGCCGGTGCACAAACCCACCAAATTCCTTCCTCAAAACAGCCACCATACCAACCTACTATGGCATTATCATAGCCATTCCGAGATATATTGCCATGCAACTACCACCGTTCCGTCTAATGACTTGTGCCATCACTTTCATATTGCCATTGCAAGATCATACTAGATCGTTGCACATCCCGGTACACTGCCGGAGGCATTTCCTATGGAGTCATCATCATTGTGATCTTTGAGCTTTGAGTAACTAAAAAGTGTGATGATCATCATTATTAGGGCATTGTCCCATGTGAGGAAAAAAAGAGGCCAAAGAGGCCAAAAAAAAGAGAGGCCTAAGAGCCCAAATAAAAAAAAGAGAAATGAGAGAAAAAGAGAGAAGGGACAATGCTACTATTTTTTTCCACACTTGTGCTTCATGTTAGCACCATGTTCTTCATGATTGAGAGCTTCTTGCTTTGTCACTACCATATACTAGTGGGAATCTTCATTATATAACTTGGCTTGTATATTCCAATGATGGGCTTCCTCAAAATTGCCCTAGGTCTTCGTGAGCAAGCAAGTTGGATGCACACCCACTAGTTTTCCTTTTGAGCTTTCACATACTTATAGCTCTAGTGCATCTCTTGTATGGCAATCCCTACTCATTCACATTGATATCTATTAATGGGCATATCCATAGCCTATTGATACGCCGAGTCAATGTGACCATCTCCTCCTTTTTGTCTCACAACCACCACCACACTCTATTCCACCTATAGTGCTATATCCATGGCTCGCGCTCATGTATTGCGTGATAGTTATAAAAAGTTTGAGAAAGTAAGAGTTCGAAAACAATTACTTGGCCAATTCCATGGTTGTGCATGATTTACATTAGTTGTGTGAGGATGATGGAGCATAGCCAGACTATATAATTTTGTAGGGATAACTTTCTTTGGCCTTGTTATTTTGAAAGTTCATGATTACTTTGCTAGTTTGCTTGAAGTATTACTGTTTTCATGTCAATAGCAAACTATTGTTTTGAATCGTACGGATCTGAATATTCATGCCACGTGAAATAAGTTGCAAAGGACAACTATGCTAGTTAGCATTCCACCTCAATAATTCATTCTTTATCACTTCCCTACTCGAGGACGAGCAGGAGTTAAGTTTGGGGATGCTTGATACGTCTCCAACGTATCTATAATTTTTGATGGTTTCATGCTATTATCTTGTCAAACTTTGGATGTTTTGCATGCCTTTTATTTATTTTCTGGGACTAACTTATTAACTGAGTGCCAAGTGTGAGTTCCTGTTTTTTCCATGTTTTTGACCCCTTTCAGAGGAGATTTTGAAACGGAGTACAAACAGAAGAAAATCCCCGAAAAGAGTTTTTCTGGGGCCCCACAAGCCAGAGGAGCCCTAGGGGCCCCACAAGCCCCCACCCCGCGGCCAGGGGGCCCGTGCCACGCCCAAGATGCGACCCTATCCTCAATTAGGCACGAGGGCCTCGTCAGGGATAGAAGCGCATCTCGTCGTGTTGCAAGAATGGACATCGTTACAAGTACATGTACTGAGAAGAAGAGATTTATATAGAGTTGGCTTAGACTCGCCACAAGCTACATCGGAGTCACATCAGTACATTACATAATCATCAAGAGTAAGAGCAGGGTCCGACTACGGACGAAAACAAACGACAAAATAAGAACGACGTCCATCCTTGCTATCCCAGGCTCCCGGCCTAGAACCCATCCTAGATCGATGAAGAAGAAGAAGCAACTCCAAATGAACAATCAACGCGCTCGCGTCAAGTAACCTTTACCTGTACCTACAACTGGTGTTGTAGTAATCTGTGAGCCACACGGGACTCAGCAATCTCATTTCCAAAGATATCAAGACTAGCAAAGCTTAATGGTGAGGCATGGTTAAGTGGTGAGGATGCAGCAGCGGCTAAGCATAAATGAGGTGGCTAAACTTACGAGTACAAGAAATAAGAGGGGGAAGATCTACGCTTAGCGGACGTGAACTACGGATGATCAAATGAATGATCCTGAACACCTATCTACGTCAGACATAACCCCACCGTGTCCTCGATCGGAGAAGGAACTCACGAAAGAGACAGTCACGGTTATGCACATAGTTGGCATATTTTAATTAAATTAACTTCAAGTTATCTAGAACAAGTGTTAAACAAAGTTTCCACGTTGCCACATAACCGCGGGCACGACTTTCCGAAAAGATTTAATCCTGCAGGGGTGCTCCAACTAGTCCATCACAAATTACCACAAGCCGCATAGAAATCCTCAATCACGAAGCTCGCGATCTCGTCGGATTCCCTAGTGGAAAACCTCAACTCTGAGATTACCCAAAGCATCACCGGAATCCCGATGCACAAGATATCTTGTGAAAGGTAAAACAAATCCAGCAAGGCCGCCCAGCGTGTCGACGATCCCGATAGGAGCCGCGTATCTTGTTCTCAGGACACGACGGATAAGCACAGCGTACGGTGGCCTGATAGAAATCTCCCGAGTTGCCCCGGGTTGGCCCCGCAAACGGCTCTAGTTTTGGACCAGCACCAACAGCACTGGCCCCCCTGTATTATGTAGAATTACTCCTCGGGTAGCGCTAACTCCCTATGCATTTCAGATTAACAGAATTATTATGTTGGGCAAATAGTACCAATGTTGGGCCTTGCCACACCAGCTTTAATCTAAAACGAATTATTAGGGGGGTCCCCATAACAACCCCGATCGTGTTAGGAGCGCTCAGTTATGGAACATAACACCGGTAGCCGAAACTAAGGGGGCAAAGGTGGAAAAAACACCAGGCTAGAAAGGCCGAGCCTTCCACCTTTTACCAAGTATATAGGTGCATTAAATGAAATAGCATTAATATGGTGA
The DNA here is from genome assembly GCF_904849725.1 of Hordeum vulgare subsp. vulgare. Taxonomy (NCBI): domain Eukaryota; kingdom Viridiplantae; phylum Streptophyta; class Magnoliopsida; order Poales; family Poaceae; genus Hordeum; species Hordeum vulgare. Next base: position 536,311,566 of record NC_058520.1, on the reverse strand, counting down.
TATAACAAGGAACCCATGTTTTCACATGGAAGCAACTGCACCTGCAACTAGCAAAGCTATCAACAGGGTTAAGCAAGCAGTAACATAGCCAATCAGTGGTTTGCTAGGTTGAGCAGGTTGAAGGTTTTCATGGCATTGTTGAGAGGCTGAAATTCAACATGTGGTAGGCAACGAGACATAATCGATAGAAACGGTAAAACTAGCATGGCAACGATAGTAATGGTATCTGGGGAAATGGTCATCTTGCCTGAGATCCCACTTGGAAGAAGAATGCCTCCGTGAAGCAGACGAACCGACGTAGTCGAATGGGTCCTCACATCCGACACGCTTGCGGAACTCTATCGAGACGAAGCAAACCAGAAACAAGCATCAACACACGATATTCACCACACGATGCACAACACATATGATGCATGAGCAGCTGACTACATGCAAGTCGCGGCATGTCAAACCACACAATCAAACACTACACGTTAAGTGAAGTTCAATATGCAACGAGTTGCATATTGACGAAACTCCATGTTTAAATATTTAGTTCTATCCTGATTAGATACACGGCAATATTAAATGTGGTTAAACATGACAAGAGGCGAAGCACAATTAAACTACCTATCTAGGCATTTTAAATGAGGTCGAAAATGTCATATAGCACCTCCGAAACGACCTCACATCTTAATTTACAATTTCTGTCCAGATCTGAATTAACACATTTAATTAGTTGTTAAACAGCAAAACAAATAGGTTCACGTGATTCTACGCGTCATTTCAAGCAATTTACACATAGAGAACATCTCCAACGGAGCTACGGGTCAAAAGTTACAAGCACCGCAAGATATGATGGCATGAATGCAATATGTGTGCAACGACGGTCACGAGCACTTCAAAACATACAACCACCAAGAGAAAATGAAACTACACGAGATTCTAAGCAAGTTTCATGTAGGATACGATCAAAACGGAGCTACGGTTCAAAAACTACGAGCAAAACAAGATATCACTACAATCTGCCAAAATCAGCCACATAACATCTTCTACGCCCCACAACTACGAGCTACTCAACTCAAATAAATCAACCAAGGCATGACATGAAAGAGGGCAAGAAGCACTACAACAAATTACTAACAACAACTATCATGGCATCATGGATCACTAGGGAAAGAAGACACAAAATGGCATCTCACACACTATTTCAGACTTAGTGAAAATCACACCTCATGGAAGTGCAGTTTTCGATCTGAAGCCATATTGACAGCAGCAAAACCTATAGCTACAGGGCTCCAAATGGCATGAAAATGCACAGCATGCTAGAGAAACACAAGGGCTACAACTAACTCCATTGGACCAACCTCAAAAGAGCTACATATCTAAAGATAGAAGCAGAATAAAACAGCAACAAAATATAACAGATTTCAGACTAAGAAATATTTCAGCACCTCCAAATCAGCACTATTTCTAGCAACTTGAGAGGAAGCAAACCACACCTAAACATGCTTTTCTATTGCAACCAAAAATACCAGGGGCTAGTCTAAACATCAAAGAACAAGTCTCTAGTTGACAACTCCGTCAAACGAAGCACGGAATAAATCCTACGAAATAAACAAAAGGGCATCACGGCAAAATATCGCGCGAACTAACTTACTCAAAAGCTAAAACTAATTGCACAGAAAAATCCCTGCCCCGAAAACATATAAAATAGGTGGGGTTGCACAACAATATAATGCCACACGAAAATGGGAGAAAATAACCTATACACGGGAAAATAAACTACCGGCAATCCCTACACGCAAAAATACCAATGACCGCTCTAAAATACATGGAATAATGGTCCCTAAAACATAGGCATTTTACCTCAGGTACTCGAGCAATACGGACCGCAAGAAAAATAAATACATGACGTTCCCCTATTGGGACAGCATACTAAACTAGGCGTTTGGCACGTAAAACTACGTCAAATAATTATGCAAGTGGTAAAAACGGATTCTACACGAGGAACTACGCGAAAACCATATACTACACGTTCCGATCCGACTTACGGAATAAAAATACGGGCGCTCTAATATACGGATATTTTTTTCGAATTTAGATTAATTCCGAAAATCACCCTAATTCACTAATGGGCCGAACAGGGGCACTACATAACAAATCTGCGCATGGGGGGAGGGGATAGCTCACCTGAGGCCTCTTGGGCCGATGGAGAGAGGGGCAGCCGGCCTGGTGGTGAACGGGAGCGGGGCCTCGCCTGGCCAGCTGGGCCGTTGTGGGAGGGGCGAGCTGGGCCAAGGCCCATGCGCTCAGGCTTCGTTCCCCTCAGTCGTTTCTCTTGACCACGGCTGCTGGGGACGGCGCTTGTAGGCGATGGGCACGGCGGGGAAGGAGCCGCTGCAGGGGGCAGGTAAGGCGACGGGAGGGGGCGGAGCCGGTCGGATCTGGCCAGACTTTGCCGGATCTGGCCATTCCCGACGTGAGAGGAGCAAGCCGGCGGGCACGGACTTCAGTCCACGACGGCGGCGAGGAAGCTCATGCGGGGCGACGGCACGAGGAGCAGGCAGGGACGAGGCAGCTCGAGAAGGTGGCCGGCGGGGTTCTCCGGCGAGCTAGGGCGCACGGCGGCGGCGCGAGAAGCTGCGGCGGCGCGGGGAGGTGCACGCGGCGGCTGGCAGCGGCGCTACGGAGGCAGGGAGCTCGGGCAGGTCGGGGTGGCGGCGGCTCAGGCCCGGGACGGGCCTGTGATGGGCTCCGCGGGCCCTGACGGCTGAGGCTGTTGGGAGGAGAGAGAGAGGTGGGAGGTTAGGGTTCGCACGGATTTCGAGGCAGTGGGTTGGGTGTCTAAATAAATAGGAAGGGGGTCTATATATAGACAAACGGGGGAGCTAGGCTACCCGGAATCGCGTTCCGGATCCAATCGCGGGGTCGGATTCATACGATTCCGCATGTGGGAACAGGTACGCGGCCGTGTAGCGGGGATAACCGGAGACGAGAGGGAGAACGGGCGGCGCGGCAACGATTTTTAAAACACCGACACACGTCCGACGGTAGACCGAATACGGTGCCACTACGGTCGACCGTTCGGGTTCCAGATGAACTCCGATCGCGACGAAATTCGACAGGCGGCCTAGCTATATTAAAATAAGACCGCACATCAAATCTCAACCCGATCATAGAAAGTTTTACGCACACTTTTAAAACAGGGTTTCGAACGATGCCGCGGGCGCGTGCGAGTGCGGTCGGACTCAGAACGGACAACGACAAGAACCGGCAAGTAACAACGGATGCAAGTTTGAAAACTGGCGGCAACGGAGATGCCGATGCAATGCAGATGATGTGCATGATGCGATGATGATGCGACAAAAGAAACTAGACACACGACGAAAACGGAAAGAAAAGGGGGAATCTTCTGGAACGTCGGCATCGGGCTGTCACAACTCTCCTACACTACAAGAGGATCTCGCCCCGAGATCCAAGAATGAAAGGGGGAGAGGGTGAGAAGGCAAGAGGTAAAACTTAGTCGCTTCTTTGACAAACGAGTGAAACCAACGATCCTTGAAGGTTGCAAAGAGATGAGGAATGGTAAGAGAAAGAAGCAAGAATTCACAGAAAATTTCGGCAGCACTTCGGTAGGAAAATGGGACAAATTATTTGATAAGATGGAAGAAATAGACAATATTCATAACAAACAACTAAGTAGAGCAAGGGAACACCATGATCTTGATAGAACAGCAAGATTGACCCAAAAGAGCAACAACACAAGGCCTCCGGAAGAAGAGAATATGAACTAGCTCATACGGAAGAAGAGAATGAAGAAAGAATGACAACTACTACCTCCAATGAACTTGACAAGCATCCTTGCAAGGAGAATTGAACGAAGTTGTTGGAAACAACAACGAAAAGAACAAGATAGTAGTGGGCTTATGGAGACCTTTTCAAGCTAATGAAGTGACAACCAGCCACTAAGAGAAACAAGATATGAACAATTCCTTACACCAAGAGGATACATTGAGAACTTGGATTAATGACAAGCACCATAATAGCAACAATCCATAGGAAAAGCTTTAGGTGAAATCGAAACCAAGATAGCTCAATGAAGAAATCATGGGTTGAAAATATCTCATGATCAAAGAATTGGTGGTTTTAATTATCTCATACTTGAATGGAAGTCTCTTCGAGGCTCCTACACTAACAAGAATGCTATAATACCACTTCAAAGGATAAAGGAAGAACAAATGCACTGAAATGCCACAGAACGGATACTTGAGGTTCTCCAACAAGAATCTTGAAGAACACTTTGAGAATGAATTGATATGATGATGAGCTGCCATGAAGGACCTCCGTATGAATGATGCAACAATATGAAGGTAGAAAAGAATAAGATTATGACCTTGCCAAAATTAAGATGAAGCCTCACAAAGAGATACTTGATAGAACTTGGAACTCCGAAAAAGAAAAGATAAGCACACTTGATAAAAAGGAATTGATATCGTGAGCCACTCCGGAAGAAGAATTCAGATTACTATGAACAAGAATAAGAATTATGTTATGTTCATCCTTGATCAAGTTAAATTGATGACAAGCAATGGATTTAGCATACAACTTATTCCTCTAGAAATGAATCTTGAAGAGGCAGAGAGATAAGCACCACCTGAGGCAGTCTTGAAAGAAGCACCGGTAAGAATTCACAATTGAATGGGAATACCAAGAATTAATGGAGATACATGAGAATGAAGAGATCATGATCCACCTGAAAGAAAACTTGAACAAGGCACCGGATAATCGAGAGACGAACGAAGAGACAACAATTGAGAAGAATTTGAGAATGAAAGCTGCAAGCTGAGACCGAACAAAATCTTGTGGATGATGGCCTTCGGAGGATCGAGAATGAAAACAACTCAGAAAAGCACCGGGTAGCAAGAAAAGGGATTACACATGATTGGAACAATTAAGATGATGGCACAAAGCTGAAATGATGAATCTTGTAGATAATGAACCAAGATTGAGAGAAACACTCCGTCGGATAGCAAGCTGAGAATGATCGAGAACAACACCACGAATAACTCAGACACTCTGAAATAAAGAAAATTGCAAGGTTGATCCAAATATGAGAATTAATTCAAATTGATCTTGAAGAAAGAATATGACTGATGAAAATCATACTTACGTCATAGTTGAAAAGAATTAGAGATCTCCGGAAAAGATTAGAAGAGCTAAAAGATCCTGGGAAAAACATGTGGGTTATGGGCCCACTCAAAGAAACCACCGTTGAAAAGGTTGCTAGCAAGAGGGATATTGCACCGGTAGAAATAAAAACTATATGAGGTTGAGAACCTCGAAATAATTAAAGAATTGAGAACAAGAATTCTGAGATAACTTCAACGCTACGGATAGAATAGAGAGAAATGACAACAAGAAGATAGACTGATAAAAATTTCCAACATAGGAAAGAATTACAAGGATGAAAAGGATAAGATGACACGGACAACTGAATTAAATCACCGGGTAAGAGAGAAAAGAACAGACAGCGGAAGCACAACGAAGAGAAAACTCTTGGATGAAAATCCAATCACTAAAGAAAAGGGTGGGAGGGCGGGGAAAAACAAAGACAACTTGGAACAGATGAGATGAACTCCGGAATAAATGAGAGAACGATCTTGCAAAATTCGGAAATGATAGAATTCACTTGGAGAGAAACACACCGGTTGAAAAGAATTAACATCACGACTCCAGTTGACAAGAATTGAAAAGACAACTGATTGAGCAAAAGAATTAGCATTCACATAAAAATATGAGAACACCTCTTAGGAAAGATCTGAAATCACCACTTGACATCGAAGCAACTTAAATTACCATATTCCAACAAAACAAGGATGGGGCTTGCAATTAGCCAGAATAAACTCATGAGAAAGATTTTGTCCGATAATTTCATGGACATAAATCCACTAGATGTCGAACCCCAACCTAACATCATGCATTTATTGGAAGATTGACCTATAAGCAACTACTTGAATTCCCACCTATGAATTCCCGAAATTTCTGGTCATGTAATCTGGTACACGGATACAAGGAGTAATAACACACAACTCCTATACTAACCCGTCACCTGTATCACGTCCGTCAACACACGGCCAGAATCTCGGACCTTCATCTACAACAGACCCTCGTGACCACAACGATACAAAGTATGGCAGTACTCCCGAACAATCTGCACCAGTACTGGGGACATCGGGGTTATCTCGCCACTACTAGTATTGAAGCAATTACGAACATCCTTCATTCTGAGATACTAAGAAATCTGAATGATAACGATGTGCTCAAGAATCCCGTGGAGCTCAACTCCCCTGAAACTCAAAGCAAATAGGAGGCACCAAGACAGAACTCCGTCACATCGGCATCATATAGATTCCAAAAATATCCGCATGATCCTAAATAAATTTGAGTGAGAAGAGGAGTAGAATTAAATTATTACGTCAAGATTCCTCACCAAAGCATAGAAGAGGAGAAAAAAGAATCCTACTCTCCGATATATAACTAGAATCAAAGCAGTTTTTCACTAGACTCGACTCGGCCATGTTCGATCAATCAAGGGGGCTCCTAGGTCGGTACTGCTCCGATACCAACTTGTCACGCCCAAGATGCGACCCTATCCTCAATCTGGCACGAGGGCCTCGTCAGGGATGGAAGTGCATCTCGTCGTGTCGCAAGAATGGATATTGTTACAAGTACATGTACTGAGAAGAAGAGATTTATATAGAGTTGGCTTAAACTCGCCACAAGCTACATCAGAGTCGCATCAGTACATTACATAATCATCAAGAGTAAGAGCAGGGTCCGACTACGGACGAAAAAAATGAGAAAATAAGAACGACGTCCATCCTTGCTATCCCAGGCTGTCGGCCTGGAACCCATCCTAGATCGATCAAGAAGAAGAAGAAGCAACTCCAAATGAACAATCAACACGTTCGCGACAAGTAACCTTTACATGTACCTGCAACTGGTGTTGTAGTAATCTGTGAGCCACAGGGGACTCAGCAATCTCATTTCCAAAGGTATCAAGACTAGCAAACCTTAATGGGTGAGGCATGGTTAAGGGGTGAGGTTGCAGCAGCGGCTAAGCATAAATGAGGTGGCTAAACTTACGAGTACAAGAAATAAGAGGGGGAAGATCTACGCTTAGCGGACGTGAACTACGGATGATCAAATGAATGATCCTGAACACCTACCTACGTCAGACATAACCCCACCGTGTCCTCGATCGGAGAAGGAACTCACGAAAGAGACAATCACGGTTACGCACACAGTTGGCATATTTTAATTAAATTAACTTCAAGTTATCTAGAACCAGTGATAAATAGAGTTTCCACGTTGCCACATAACCGCGGGCACGGCTTTCCGAAAAGATTTAATCCTGCAGGGGTGCTCCAACTAGTCCATCACAAATTACCACAAGCCGCATAGAAATCCTCAATCACGAAGCTCGCGATCTCGTCGGATTCCCTAGTGGAAAACCTCAACTCCGAGATTACCCAAAGCATCACCGGAATCCCGATGCACAAGATATCTCGTCAAAGGTAAAACTAATCCAGCAAGGCCGCCCGGCGCGTTGACGATCCCGATAGGAGCCGCGTATCTCGTTCTCAGGACACGACGGATAAGCACAACGTACGGTGCCCTGATAGAAATCTCCCGAGTTGCCCCAGGTTGGCCCCGCAAACGGCTCTAGTTTTGGACCAGCACCAACAGCACTGGCCCCCCTGTATTATGTAGAATTACTCCTTGGGTAGCGCTAACTCCCTATGCATTTCAGATTAACAGAATTATTATGTTGGGCAAATAGTACCAATGTTGGGCCTTGCCACACCAGCTTTAATCTAAAACGAATTATCAAGGGGGTCCCCATAACAACCCCGATCGTGTTAGGAGCGCTCAGTTATGGAACATAACACCGGTAGCCGAAACTAAGGGGGCAAAGGTGGAAAAAACACCAGGCTAGAAAGGCCGAGCCTTCCACCTTTTACCAAGTATATAGGTGCATTAAATTAAATAGCATTAATATGGTGATATAACAAGGAACCCATGTTTTCACATGGAAGCAACTGCACCTGCAACTAGCAACACTATCAAAAGGGTTAAGCAAGCAGTAACATAGCCAATCAGTGGTTTGCTAGGTTGAGCAGGTTGAAGGTTTTCATGGCATTGTTGCGAGGCTGAAATTCAACATGTGGTAGGCAACGAGACATAATCGATAGAAATGGTAAAACTAGCATGGCAATGATAGTAATGGTATCTGGGGAAATGGTCATCTTGCCTGAGATCCCGCTTGGAAGAAGAATGCCTCCGTGAAGCAGACGAACCGACGTAGTCGAACGGGTCCTCACATCTGACACGCTTGCGGAACTCTATCGAGACGAAGCAAACCGGAAACAAGCATCAACACACGATATTCACCACATGATGCACAACACATATGATGCATGAGCAGCTGAGTACATGCAAGTCACGGCATGTCAAACCACACAATCAAACACTACACGTTAAGTGAAGTTCAATATGCAACGAGTTGCATATTGACGAAACTCCACGTTTAAATATTTAGTTCTATCCCGATTAGATACACGGCAATATTAAATGTGGTTAAACATGGCAAGAGGTGAAGCGCAATTAAACTACATATCTAGGCATTTTAAATGAGGTCGGAAATGTCATATAGCACCTCCAAAACGACCTCACATGTTAATTTACAATTCTGTCCAGATCTGAATTAACACATTTAATTAGTTGTTAAACAGCAAAACAAATAGGTTCACGTGATTCTACGCGTCATTTCAAGCAATTTACACATAGAGAACATCTCCAACGGAGCTACGGGTCAAAAGTTACAAGCACCGCAAGATATGATGGCATGAATGCAATATGTGTGCAACGACGGTCACGAGCACTTCAAAACATACAACCACCAAGAGAAAATGAAACTACACGAGATTCTAAGCAAGTTTCATGTAGGACACGATCAAAACGGAGCTACGGTTCAAAAACTACGAGCAAAACAAGATATCACTACAATCTGCCAAAATCAGCCCCATAGCATCTTCTACGCCCCACAACTACGAGCTACTCAACTCAAATATAATCAACCAAGGCATGAAATGAAAGAGGGCAAGAAGCACTACAACAAAAAACTAACAACAACTAGCATGGCATCATGGATCACTAGGGAAAGAAGACACAAAATGGCATCTCACACACTATTTCAGACTTGGTGAAAATTACACCTCATGGAAGTGCAGTTTTCGATCTGAAGCCATATTGACAGCAGCAAAACCTATAGCTACAGGGCTCCAAATGGCATGAAAATGCACAGCATGCTAGAGAAACACAAGGTCTACAACTAACTCCATTGGACCAACCTCAAAAGAGCTACAGATCTAAAGATAGAAGCAGAATAAAACAGCAACAAAATATAACAGATTTCAGACTAAGAAATATTTCAGCACCTCCAAATCAGCACTATTTCTAGCAACTCGAGAGGAAGAAAACCACACCTAAACATGCTTTTCTATTGCAACCAAAAATACCAGGGGCTAGTCTAAACATCAAAGAACAAGTCTCTAGTTGACAACTCCGTCAAACGAAGCACGGAATAAATCCTACGAAATAAACAAAAGGGCATCACGGAAAAATATCGCACGAACTAACTTACTCAAAAGCTAAAACTAATTGCACAGAAAAATCCCTACCCCGAAAACATATAAAATAGGTGGGGTTGCACAACAATATAATGCCACACGTAAATGCGAGAAAATAACCTATACACGGGAAAATAAACTACCGGCAATCCCTACACGCAAAAATACCAATGACCGCTCTAAAATACATGGAATAATGGTCCCTAAAACATAGGCATTTTACCTAAGGTATTCGAGCAATACGGACCGCAAGAAAAATAAATACAGGATGTTCCCCTATTGGGACAGCACGCTAAACTAGGCGTTTGGCACGTAAAACTATGTCAAATAATTATGCAAGTGGTAAAAACGGATTCTACACGAGAAACTACGCGAAAACCATATACTACACGTTCCGATCCGACTTACGGAATAAAAATCACGGGCGCTCTAATATACGGATATTTTTTTCGAATTTAGATTAATTCCGAAAATCACTCTAATTCACTAATGGGCCGAACAGGGGCACTACATAACAAATATGCGCATGGGGGGAGGGGATAGCTCACCTGAGGCCTCTTGGGCCGATGGAGAGAGGGGGCAGCCGGCCTGGTGGTGAACGGGAGCTGGGCCTCGCCTGGCCAGCTGGGCCGCTGTGGGAGGGGCAAGGTGGGCCAAGGCCCACGCGCTCAGGCTTCGTTCCCCTCGGTCATTTCTCTTGACCACGGCTGCTGGCGGCGGCGCTTGCAGGCAATGGGCATGGCGGGGAGGGAGTCGCTGCACGGGAGGTAAGGCGACGGGAGGGGGCGGAGCCGGCCGGATCTGGCCGGACTTCGCCGGATCTGGCCATTCCCGACGCGAGAGGAGCAAGCCGGCAGGCAGGGACTGCAATCCACGACGGCGGCGAGGAAGCTCATGCGGGGTGACGGCACGAGGAGCAGGCAGGGACGAGGCAGCTCGGGGATGCGGCTGACGCGGTTCTCCGACGAGCTGGGGCGCATGGCGGCGGCGCGGGGAGGTGCACGCGGCGGGTGGCGTCGGCGCTACGGAGGCAGGGAGCTCGGGCAGATCGGGGCGGCGGCAGCTCGGGCCCGGGACGGGCCTGCGATGGGCTCCGCAGGCCCTGACGGCTGAGGCTGTTAGGAGGAGAGAGAGACGTGGGAGGTTAGGGTTCGCACGGATTTCGAGGCACGGGGGTTGGCTGTCTAAATAAATAGGAAGGGGTCTATATATAGACAAACGGGGGGCTAGGTTACCCGGAATCCCGTTCCGGATCCAACCGCGGGGTCGGATTCAAATGATTCCGTACGCGGGAACGGGTACGCGGCCGTGTAGAGGGGATAACCGTAGACGAGAGGGAGAACGGGCGGCGCGACAACGATTTTTAAAACACCAACAGACGTCCGACGGTAGACCGAATACGGTGCCACTACGGTCGATCGTTGAGGTTCCAGACGAACTCCGATCACGACGAAATTCGACAGGCGGCATAGCTATATTAAAATAAGACCGCACGTCAAATCTCAACCCGATCAGAGAAAGTTTTACGCACACTTTTAAAACAGGGTTTCGAACGATGTCGCGGGCGCGTGCGAGTGCGGTAGGACTCAGAATGGATAACGACGAGAACCTGCAACTAACAACGGATGCAAGTTTGAAAACAGGCGGAAACGGAGATGTCGATGCAATGCAGATGATGCGCATGATGCGACGAAAGAAAATAGACACACGACGAAAACGGAAAGAAAAGGGGGAATCTTCTGGAACGTCGGCATCGGGCTGTCACAGCCCGCCATCCAGGCTTGTGGGCCCCCTGGAGGTCCCCTGACCTAGATCTTGTGCCTATAAATTCCCAAATTTCCCAAAAAAATCAGGGGAGCATCGTAATCACTTTTCCGCAGATGCAAGCTTCTGTCTCCGCAAGATCCCATCTGGGGCACGTCTTGGTGCCCTGCCGGAGGGGGGGATTCGGACACGGAAGGCTTCTCCATCAACACCATGACCTCTCCGATGATGCATGAGTAGTTCACCATAGACCTACGGGTCCATAGCTAGTAACTAGATGGCTTCTTCTCTCTCTTGGATCTTCAATACAAAGTTCTCCATGATCTTCATGGAGATCTATCCGATGTAATCTTATTTTGCGGTGTGTTTGTCGAGATCCAATGAATTGTGGATTTATGATCAGATTATCTATGAATCTTATTTGAGTTTCTTCTGATCTCTCGTATGCATGATTTCATATCCTTGTAATTCTCTTCGAGTTGTGGGTTTTGTTTGGCCAACTAGATCTATGACTCTTGCAATGGGAAAAGTGCTTGGTTTTGGGTTCATACCGTGCGGTGACCTCACCCAGTGACAGAAGGGGTAGCGAGGCACGTATCGTGTTATTGCCATCAAGGGTAAAAAGATGGGGTTTTCATCATTGGTTTGAGATTATCCCTCTACATCATGTCATCTTGCTTAAAGCGTTACTCTGTTCGTCATGAACTCAATACACTAGATGCATGCTGGATAGCGGTCGATGTGTGGAGTAATAGTAGTAGATGCAGAAAGTATCGGTCTACTTGTCTCGGACGTGATGCATATATGCCAGATCATTGCCTTAGATATCGTCATGACTTTGCGCGGTTCTATCAATTGCTCGACAGTAATTTGTTCACCCACCGTAATACTTGCTATTTTGAGAGAAGCCTCTAGTGAACACTATGGCCCCCACGGTCTACTCCATACCATATTTTCAGCCTTACATTTTCCCACCTATAATGACAAGTACCAAAGCACGGGAAAATGAATGCTAGCAGCTCTAGCGCAAGACACTCCTCTCTACTCTCCTACAGCAATTGTATCGATGAAAGCCTCCAAGTCCCGTGGACGAGGTTCATGAATATCCCCAATGTAGGGTAATTTGCAAACATTGCAAAAATCCTGGAGTGACATGCGCTGGGGGATATCATAAAGTTTGAACTCAACCATAGGAGGATTCTTCCTCGGATAAAAGTTAAAGCTTTGTACGAAGATATAGTGAGGAGGAGGTATTGCAGACACTTATCTTCAACGAAGGCAGTAAGGCCTGCATTTTCCACCAAGTGATAAAAGTCCTCCTAAATTCCAGTGGCGCGTAAGAACAAGTCGCTTGGCCATTCGCACGCTCGAACTTCTGCGACTCGAGGGACCAGATATTTGAGCTTCTTCTCATTTCCATCATCCTTGGGGTCACGGCTTGAAGAGCCTCTTGTGAATCTCCTCATCTTTTCCCTTTTCTATCTCTGAAAATTTCTGAAATTTTTAGTGATTCTAAGGAAAAGTGAACAAGGCTCAACAAAACTTGTAGCAACTACTCCCACAAGTGCCTAGAGGCCATATCACGCATCAAAACTACTTGGGACCAGCTAAAATTAGCATGCAAATCTCAAGAACATGGTCACCAAGGCAGCAAAAATACGCGAAGTATAAGGCACTAGAGCAAAAGCTAATTGGACCAATGGAGGAGTCACTTACCAAGGAGTAATTTCCCCAACACAGTTCGGAGAATGGTGCTTTGAGAAAAGAGATCGAAAATCCCGGCAAGAGGAGCAAGAACACGGGTTTGAGTTGCGAAACCTTTTTTCTGGAGGTAGGAGGAGCAGATGAGAGCAAGAATGAGTGGAGGGGGTGCACGTGGGCCCCACAAGCCAGGTAGGCACGAACAGGGGGGTGCCCGCACCTCCAGGGCTTGTGGCCCACTGGTACAGCCCCCAGACAAGCTCTTCGTCTCAGTATTTTTCAAAAATTCCAGAAAAAATCATACTTGATTTTCACGACGTTCGGAGAACTTTTATTTTCGGGGTACTTTTCTACCGGACGCTAAAACAGAAAACGGGGAAAACTAAACTAAACCTATCATTTTTGTTCTAAGCAACCGAAGGTGAAAGCTTGGAACAGAGGTTTGTGACTCCTCGATTCATCCATCTCATGGTCATCAAAAGAAATCCGTCAATGAGGTTGATCAAGTCTCCTCAACAAACCTTTTCGAATCACAAAAGAGAACGGAGAATTTTTCGAATAGTCACTAGGTTACCTCAATGGGGATGTGTATCTCGCCAACAAGCAAATCATACTTCATCTTGACACGAGGTATAGGGCATTCAAAGCTCCCAATAACAATCGATGAAGTTTTTTCGATAGCATTGATGCAATGTACTCGATATTGTTTCTTCGGAAAGTGCACCGTATGCTCATTACCGTTGACATGAAAAGTGAGATTGCCTTTGTTGCAATCTATAACAGCCCCTACAGTGTTCAAAAAGGGTCTTCCAAGGATGACCACCATGGCATCGTCCTTGGGAATATCCAAGATAACAAAGTCTGTTAAGATAGTGACATTAGCAACCACAACAGGCACGTCCTCGCAAATGCCGATAGGAAAAGCAGTTGATTTGTCGGCCATTTGCACAAAGATTTCAGTGGAAGTCAACTTATCCAGTTCAAGTCTACGATAAAGAGAAAGAGGCATAACACTAACACCGGCTCCAAGGTCGCATAAATCAGTTCTAACGTAGTTACCTTTAATGGAGCAAGGTATAGTGGGCACTCCGGGATCACCCAGTTTCTTAGGAGTTCCACACTTGAAGGTATAAATAGCAAGCATGGTGGAAATCTCAACCTCAGGTATCCTCCTCTTATTAGTCACAAGTAGCAAAAGGGCCCATGCGTTGCAACGGGAGAAAGAAATACCACACCACACACGCTCTTAATTTATAAAAAATGTCTATAATTTGAGAATTTATAGTTACGATACAAATAAATATGGTCTTATCCTAAAAAAATGCAGTTTAAAATTTCACAGGTCTTCTATTTTAACACGGCTTGCATGTAGGTTTAATACGTACAAAGAATCAGTCAAGTGACCTTCAGTTTCATCTCTAATCCTGATTTTGTTGACGTGTTCATTCCCAACCCCGATGAGTACCGGTATGAAAGAAAGACGAATAATGACTTATTTATTAAGATTGCACCCTAGATAGTATTTTTATTAAATATTTAACAGATAAAATAATATCATATTTAAATTCTACATATTTTTCTAATCAAATTCCATGTATAATATGTTAAATTTGGAGTTACGGTTTAAAAGATATGAGTATTTAAAAATATATTTAATATATACTACGAGTTTAATGTCATAAACACTAAGGGCTTTTTTGTAAAATCACCTCGGTGGGTTTTCCGACGGAAACGATAGCATCTTTATTATTAGGTAAAGATATCCTTCATGTACTTAGCATACGGAGACATTTTGAGCATATGTGTCAAACGCATTTGCAGAAAGACAGGTCTAATCATTTCAGCAAATCTCTCAAAATCCTCATCATCCTTTTTCTTGGATGGTTTGGGAGGAAAGGGCATAGGTTTCTGAACCCATGTTTCCCTTTCTTTACCAAGCTTCCTAGCAGCAAAGTCATTCTTATCATATCTCTTAGTCTTAGGCTGTGGGTTATCAAGATCAACAGGTTCAATCTCCACATCCTTATCATTGCTAGGTTGAGCGTCTTCATGAACATCACTATTGATACTATCATTAGGCTCATGTTCATCACCTGATTGTGTTTCAGCATCAGAAACAGAGGCATCGTTTGGACTCTCAGGGGTAACAGCAACAGGGTTGCTAGCGTGCAGGTTCCTATCATCTTTCTTCATCTTTCTAGGATAACTAGGTGCTTCAGTGCTAACTCCTTGAGAATCATGTTCAATTCTCCTAGGATGACCCTTAGGATACAAAGGTTCCTGGGTCATTCTACCGCCTCTAGTAATGACTCTGATAGAATTGTCATTCAACTCATTAAGCAAGTCATTCTGAGATTTAAGTACTTGTTCTACTTGAGTAGTAACCATAGAGGCATGCTTACACAGAAGCTTAAGATCATTGACATTTCTGTCCACACAAGCACTTATATGACTAAGCATACGAGCATTCTGTTCCAATTGACTGCTAACATAATCATTGAAACTCTGTTGTTTGGCAACAAAGTTATCAAATTCATCCAGGCATAAGCTAGCAGGTTTATCAAAAGGAATATCACTCTCATCAAACCTACACAGAGAATTTACTTCTACTACCTGTATCAGGTTATCAAGACCATGTATCTCTTCGATAGGTGGTAGGTTTTTGACATCTTCAGATTTAATGCCTTTCTCTCGCATAGATTTCTTAGCTTCTTGCATATCTTCAGGACTGAGGAATAGAATACCTCTTTTCTTCGGAGTTGGCTTAGGAGGTGGTTCGGGAATAGTCCAAGCATTCTCATTGCACAAGATGTTATTCAGTAGAATCTCAGCTTGTTCTACAGTTCGTTCCCTAAAAACACAACCAGCACAACTATCTAGATGGTTTCTAGAAGCACCAGTAAGTCCATTATAGAAGATATCAAGTATTTCATTCTTCTCAAGAGGGTGATCAGGCAAAGCATTCAGTAGCTGGATGAGCCTCCCCCAAGCTTGTGGAAGACTCTCTTCCTCAGCTTGAGCAAAGTTGTATATTTCTTGCAAGGCAGCTTGCTTCTTATGGGCAGGGAAATATTTCTCAGGGAAGTAGTAGACCATATCCTGGGGGCTACGCACACAACCAGGAGCAAGAGAAGTGAACCAAGTCTTAGCATCATCCTTTAGCGAGAAAGGAAATAGCTTGAGGATATAGTAGTGGCGGATCTTTTCCTCACTCGTGAATAGGGTGGCTATATCGTGCAGTTTGGTAAGATGGGCTACAACCGTTTTAGACTCATAACCCTGAAAAGGATCAGATTCAACCAGAGTGATCAACTCAGGGTCGATAGAGAATTCATAATCCTTATTGGTCAGAAAGATAGGCGAAGTAGCAAACTTCGGGTCGTAATTCATCCTAGTGTTCAAAGATTTTTCTTTCCACTTGAGAACAATTTCTCAACATCATAGCTATCCTTACACGCAAGAAAATCCTCAGCTATCTCTCCCGCCATAACATAACGCTCAGGCATAACAGGCAATTCAGGCAAAGTAACATGTTCTACTTCAATAGTATCAGCAGTTTCAGAAGTATCATCACATCTAGCAGCAACTCTAGCAATTTGTGCATCAAGGAATGCACCTAGTGGCAAAGAAGTATCAAGCATAGCATCATCACGCAAAGCAGTATCAAGCATAGCATCATCAGTCAAAGCAGTATCAAGCATAGCATCATCATAAGCATCGTGGACAACAGAAGTAGCATCATCAAGCACATGCGACATATCAAGATTTCTAGCAGGAGGTGATGTCGCAAACTTACTCATAACTGAAGGTGAATCAAGTGCAGAGCTAGATGGCAGTTCCTTACCTGTCCTCGTAGTTGAGGGCAAGATTTCAGTTCTTGGATCTATTGGATTCCTCATAGTGACCAGCAGACGTAAATCCCAATTGACTCAGAAATATAGTTGTGCTTCCCTGGCAACGGCGCCAGAAAATTGTCTTGATAACCCACAAGTATAGGGGATCACAACAGTTTTCGAGGGTAGAGTGTTCAACCCAAATTTATTGATTCGACTCAAGGGGAAGCGAAAGAGTATTCTCAAGAATTAGCAGTTGAGTTGTCAATTCAACCACACCTGAAAGATTTAGTGTGTGCAGCAAAGTATCAGTAGCAAGGTAGTATGATAGCAGCAGTAGCAACAGTAACCAGTAGCAGCAAAGTAACAGCAGTAGCAATAGAGTAATAGCAACAGTAGTGACAGCAGTAGCGGCAAAGTAACGTAGCAAGGACCAGTAGTAAAAGACTCGTAGGCATTGGATCGGTGATGGATGATTATGCCGGATGTGATTCATCATGTAACAGCTATAACACGGAGAGATATGTAACTAGCTCCCGTTCGTCAATCTAATGTAGGCATGTATTCCGTATGTAGTCATACGTGCTTAGGGAAAAGAACTTGCATGACATCTATTGTCCATCCCTCCCGTGGCAGCGGGCTCCTAATGGAAACTGCGGGATATTAAGGTTCTCCTTTCAATAAAGAACCGGACCAACGCATTAACACTTGGTGAATACATGAACTCCTCATACTATGGTCATCTCCGGGAGTGGTTCCGGCTATTGTCACTCCGGGGTTGCCGGGTCATAACACATAGTAGGTGACTACAACTTGCAAGATAGGATCTAAAACACACATATATTGGCGACAACATAATAGGTTCAGATTTGAAATCATGGCACTCAGGCTCTAGTGACAAGCATTAAGCATGGCAAAGTAGTAGCAACATCAATCTCAGAACATAGTGGATACTAGGGATCAATCCCCGTCAAAAATAACTCGATTACATGATAGATCTCATCCAACTCATCACCGTCCAGCAAGCCTACGATGAGATTACTCAGGAATGGTGAAGAGCGTCATTGAATTGGCGATGGAGGAAGGTTGATGATGACGATGGCGATGATTTCCCCTCTCCGGAGCCCAGAACGGACTCCATATCTGCCCTCCAGATGAAGAACAGGAGGTGGCGGCGCCTCCGTATCGTAAAACGCGATGAATTCTTCTCCTTGATTTTCTTCTTCCATAGCATGCACTTTTTTACTAGTAGGAGATCTTTCGGTATGCCATTGAGAGTAATTAGCCATAATATTATCTAGGAGTTTACTAGCTTATCGTAGCGTGCTTTCAATAAAAGTACCACCCGCGGCGGAATCTTAAAGATTTCTAGAAAGAAAATTCAATCCCGCATAAAAAAATTTGTATAATCATCCATAAGCTCAAACCATGCGCGGGTCAATTCCGAATCATTAGTTTCATCCTCTCCCAAGATTGTGCAACATGATCATGATCAAGTTGCTTAAAATTCATTATATCGTTCGTAAGGGAGATAATCTTAGCGGGCAGAAAGTACTTGAAAAAAAGCATCTTTACACTTATTCCATGAATCAATACTATTTTTAGGTAAAGATGAAAACCAAGTTTTGGCACGATCTCGTAGTGAGAAAGGAAATAGATTTAATTTAACAATTTCATTATCCACATCTTTCTTCTTTTGCATATCACACAACTCAACGAAAGTGTTTAGATGGGATGCAGCATCTTCACTAGGAAGGCTAGAAAATTGTTCTTTCATAACAATATTGAGCAAAGCGGCATTAATTTCACAAGATTCCGCACTAGTGGCGGGAGCAATTGGAGTACTAACAAAATCATTATTATTAGTAGTGGAAAAGTCACATAACTTGGTATTCTCTTGAGCCATCATGACAAAGCAAGCAATCTAGCACACAAGCAAGCAAACAAAAAGAGACAAACGGAGAAAGGGCGAATAAAAAGGAAAATCTTTTGGGTGTTTTCTAAAAATCTTTTTAGAAGTGGGGGAGAGGAAAACGAGAGGCAAATGGCAAATAAAGTAATTCCAAGAGATTAGTTTGTGATGGGTACTTGGTAGGCATGATCTTGTTATGTATCCTCCCCGGCAACGGCGCGAGAAATCCTTCTTGCTACCTCTTGAGCTTGCGTTGATTTTCCCTTGAAGAGGAAAGGGTGATGCAGCGAAGTAGATTCCCTCATTTTGTTGAGAACCAAGGTATCAATCTAGTAGGAGGAACAAGCACGGCCCCAATAGTAGTACCTACACAAATAATCAAACTCTTGCACCCAATGCTATAAAGGGGTTGTCAATCCCTTCATAATTATTTGCAAGGATGAGATCTGATAGATATAGATATAAAAGATTGCGGAAACAAATGTAAATAAATTACAGCAAGGTATTTTTGGTATTTTTGGTTTATATATCTGAAAATATAATATGGAAAATAGACCCGGGGGCCATAGGTTTCACTAGTGGCTTCTCTCATAAAGGAAAATAATACGGTGGGTGAACAAATTGTTGTCGAGCAATTGATAGAAAAGAAAATAATTATGAAGATATCCAAGGCAATGATTATGCATATAGGCATCACGTCTGTGTCAAGTAGACCGAAACGATTCTGCATCTACTACTATTACTCCACACATCGACCGACTCCTTCCTGCATCTAGAGTGTTATGTTCATGAAGAACAGAGTAACGCATTAAGTAAGATGACATGATGTAGAGGGATAAACTCAAACAATATGATGAAAACCCGATTTTTTATCCTTGATGGCAACAATACAATATGTGCCTCGCTACCCCTACTTTGTCAGTGGGTGAGGACACCGCAAGATTGAACCCAAAACTAAGCACTTCTCCCATTGCAAGAATTACCAATCTTGTTGGCCAAACCAAACCAAAAATTTGAAGAGACTTGCAAAGATATGAAATCATGCATATAAGAATTCAGAAAAGACTCAAATAATATTCATAGATAATCTAAATATAAACTCACAATTCATTGGATCTCGACAAACACACCGCAAAAGAGTATTATATCGGATAGATCTCCACGAAGATCATGAAGAACATGATATTGAAGACCAAATAGAGAGAAGAAGCCATCTAGCTACTAGATATGGACCCGTAGGTCTGTTGTGAACTACTGACACATCATCGGAGGGGCAATGGAGTTGATTTAGATGCCCTCCGTGATCAATTCCCTCTCCGGCAGATTATCGGCAAAGGCTCACAGATTCGATCCATCGGGAACAGAGGCTCCCGGGCGTCAAAGTATTTCAGTGCCTCTTTTTGGTGATACGGGAATATTTGGGAATTTATAGGCCAAGAAATAGGGTTAAGAGACTTGCAGGGGGCCCACAAGCCAGGGGCGCGGCCACCCCCCAGGGCTTGTGGCCTCCCGGCATGTGCCTTGCCCCCTACTCCAAGTCTCCTCGGTGTCTTCTGGTCCAAGAAAAATAATTCAGGAGATTTTGTTCCGTTTGGACTCCGTTTAATATTCCTTATCTGCAAAATTCAAAAACATGGGAAAAAACAGAAACTGGCACTAGGCTCTAGATTAATAGGCTAGTCCCAAAAATAATATTAAACAACATATTAATGCATATAAAACATCCAAAACAGATAATATAATAGCATCGGACAATCAAAAATTACAAATACGTTGGAGACGTATCACCTCGCTACTCCGACGGCGACGCACATGGCGGCTTCAATCCCAACAGCACCTTCCCACATGGCGCGTCGCAGAATTCCTCCCCCATTGGTTTTGGCCGCGACCCGCGCACTCCTTCACCCGCGTTCAGCGCCGGCCTCAACACCTAGTACAACTACTCACTGTCGGTGTACTTGTCAGTAGCCTCGCTTGCGTCGTCTCTGCACCGTGATGTCCTTCCATTCATGCCCACTTCGTCACTGCGGTTTAACTACACCGATGGCGACATGGACGAGATTATCACGAGCGGATCCGTTGCCGCCACGTCGCACCCGGAGTTCGGGGTGCAGGATGAAACAATGGACATCATCGACGACATTCACGACGAGCTCGACAATGCCGAGGAGGAGGAGGGAAGGAAGAGGCGATGAAGGTGGAACCGGAACTAGTGTCGAAGAAGAAGGGAGGGAAGAGAAAGCCGGCGGCGAACGCCAGCCCAGTCGAACCACATGTCAAGTGGACGTCAAAGGAAGACGAGCGGCT
This sequence comes from Hordeum vulgare subsp. vulgare, assembly GCF_904849725.1. Taxonomy (NCBI): domain Eukaryota; kingdom Viridiplantae; phylum Streptophyta; class Magnoliopsida; order Poales; family Poaceae; genus Hordeum; species Hordeum vulgare. The sequence continues at coordinate 536,290,375 of NC_058520.1, read as the reverse complement.
TTCCTAAGCGTGAAAGATCGTCCGCATCGACCCGACCACCGGCGCGACGAATCAAAACGGCATTCAACGAACGCAAGCTAGTCGACCCCGACTTCGGCAACATCCACATGGACCGCGGCGAGAAGGCCAAGTCGAACCGCTGGTGGACGATCCAGACGACCTGCAACAAGCTGCATGGGGTCGTCGAGGAGGTCGCTGCTTGCCCGGAAAGCAACGCCAATGTCGAGGGCCAGGTATGGACAAAGTTCATCGGCCCTAGTTCGTCGCGTCGCCGTGTACTGTGACGACATGTTTTGGTCCGCGGTTTTGTGCATATGATTCAAATGTTTGCCATGTATCGCGCCAACAACGAGGACCAAGAGTTCAAGTTCCATCATGTGTTCTCCAGGATTGAGTTGTGTGAGAAGTGGAGGGAAGTTCGGCTCGCTCTCGACAAGGCCAAGGAGACCTACAACCCAGACGCGCCTTCCCCGGCTGCGGTATAAGGGCACCCAGATGGCACCAAAAAAGCTAGGGCAGCGAGGGATGCGGCGCGTGCTGCCGAACGACTGCAAGCTTCGATTAAGCAATGCATCACTGACGTCAAGAGGAGTGCTGCCAGGAGAGAGGATAAATCCGACGAGCGGTGGTATGCGTTGATGATCAATGTCGCTACAAAGAAGAGGAACACAGACCTGGAGTTCTTGACGGCGGCAGACTCGTCGACAACGGATGAGAAGGTGAAGGTGTGGTACATAGTGCAACGCGGCCTCATATGAAGCCAGATACCCATGTCGGCAGCGACCACAACGGCGACCACGACGGTACCACCAAAGATGACGCCCAGCCCGAGAACAGAAACCATGCTGACGACGAGCCCGACTACGCTGTCGATGAACAACCCGACTAGGCCGACGACGAATCTGGCCAATCCTGCGGAAAAGGAGCCGCACCACGTCGAGCCGTTTGTTTGATCCGTTTCATCCCTATTTTATCCTTTTATTTTGATTGCCGAACTATTGGGTGCGTTTGATCGCCGAACTATGGCATGGTGATCACCAACTCGTGGCATGATGATCGCCGAACTTGCGGTGTCTTTTTGGCAGCGGGAAAGAAGAATTTGAAAAGGTTGCCATCCGGGAGCCGAAACCTGGGGGCGCAGCTGGAAACTTGCTCACCCTCAGGGCGAAAATAGCGCTGGGGCAATGCCAAAGAGGCTTTCGTCAGGGTGCGTTTTGGGAAAAACGGCTAGAGATGCTCTTAGACATCAAGGCCACGAGGAATAAGAGCGGATGCCCTTGGGCCAGAAGAGTCGACGACGATGTGGTGGAGGCCGACAATCAGTGAGAGCCATAGCTCCGCCACGAAGACCATCGATGAAAAACAACACCCTCATCAACAAATTCCACAACCCTCCTCCTCCCCATATTTGTATCCACCACCATGGTGGCTTTCGAAGTGAGGCTGAACAGAGGATCCTCTTGCACAAGCCATGAAGGGGATTATTCTAGCAACAAATTTGGGAAGAAGTGGGAGCAAAGCCAGACGGGCCTAAACTTTGCCATGGAATCAGAGTGAGATGACATCAAAGGGTCCCTCACCGGAGGTGAAACTTATCTCTACCTCTTTGCCATCAGCATGACCCCAAGGGAGAGAAGAAGATGCCTCACAGATGAGACCTCTGGATCTGGGCATCACATTATTTGCCAAGAAGAAAACTACATCTAGAATCTAAACCACCACCACCACCCAGTGCGGGCCATCATAGCCGCCGGAGGTGTGGGAGATGGAGGACGGAAGGGGAGGAAGGAGGGGGGACTCTCAAAGGGGTCGAGGAGAACGATAGTACGCCAGTCCGGCACAAGACCAAGTCTTGTATGTGTACCTTTGCTTGATCTCGACCAAATCGATTCGCGCCCCGCACTACGGGTTCACTTTGCCCACTTTTGGTAAAGGCGAGTACTAGTTGTCAGCTGAAAGTGCATCCTATTCCTGGGTGGTTTTGATGATTAATCACGCCATATAGTTCATTGAAATAATGATTTTCCTAAGTATAGAGAAGTTGAATGATGGCATGGCCTTTATAGGTGATTGTGGACCCCTCAAAAATCTAAGCACATGGATTGGGAAATGCTTCAAGACTCTACATCTTTGATTAATTGATCATTGGTCACATCGACTCCATAGGAAAAAGGCAATACTATTAAAAGAGGACGAAGTATTGATAATGACTCGGCTCCTCAAGTGCTTAGAGATTTGCAACCGATACCCTCAACCACATTCTTGTATCAATCTTCCAAAATCCAAATAGTCAACTCGGTCCCGCCGAACATTTCCATCACGACCCATCGACTTTTGCCAAGACAGAGCCTCAAGCCAAACCATAGCATCTCCGTGCCACCGAGATTAGGTCCAATGAAAAATAGTGACCAACTTTCTGATGCCAACTGAAGTCATTTCATGTGGCACCCCAATCGAGGGCCGACACACGTCCGTCCCCAGGATAAGACCGGACGCACGTCAAGAGCATGATACAGAAATTCCAGGCAAATATGGCTTTATTAATATAATGGAGTATTACAATACTGTTGCTTACAACAATATTACATGACTCCAAGGCTAGCTAAATGGCAGCAGAGGTCTTGATACAGCGGCATCGACGTCCCTGGCTGGGCTCCATACTCGCAGGACTGGCTTGGTTACGATCTAGCACGACGGGTCTTCTCCTGCAACTGGCCACGTGCAAGGCCAGGTGAGTACTTGGAATGTACTCGCAAGACAACCAAATACATGGCATCCAAGCAAGCAGATAACAACGCAAGCACAATGATTATATAATAGCTATTCTAAGCATGGCATGGCATTAACAGGAAAGATATAAATCAAGCATAGCATGGCATGGACTAAACATGTAATCTACCTCACTAGCATGGAAAATATCACAACAATTACTTAACCAGCTTACTGTCACCGAATATCAACTTACTCTCTTCTGGGTTGTACCACAACCCTTGACATACTCGTAATCCAACCTGAATGGGTCACATCACACGGTCGTCTGATTGATCATCATGTAGCCTTCTCTTGGCTAACCCGTCATGTTATCAACATCCCCTAAAGTTCACACGAGACGAGTTCTTCCATCATTACTATCATAGATATGGTTGACCATCTACTGAGGTCTGATCGGGCTGTCCATTACCGTGGACACGACTATTCGAATAGTTTTTACACTCTGCAGAGGTTGCACACTTTACCCACGCTCTGGAGCACTGACCTCGTGATCCCATTCGGGTGGACCAGCATTGCTCCAACCTAACTTGCCTGACCCATGACTCTTCCATCATATCCCCGGCAACCACTCCCTTCCAGAGTCCTGCCCTGGGTGGCCCTCTGTCCTCATGACACATGTGTCCTCATGACACCTACCACCGTCATGGACAAACAAAACTGTCCCAAACGGGGACGGGTACCCAACTCAACTTAACTGGGCTCACAGGGTTATCACCGCCTACCTGATCAGGGTCAGCGTGCGTGCATAACCCTCCCTCTTTGGGGCATATCGGTGAGAGATCACGCGATCAGCTAAAGTCACGGCCGTCCCATATCGGCAAGAGGAGGTTGTGCGGGTGGGCCCGGACAGGTGACTCTGATCAACCCACTAGGTATCTTATCCTGAATATGATCTGTCATAGCTGACACTTTGATGTCACCACAATCCGATAATCAGATCAAGCCACTACTGTTAAGCTATATTCATAAATTGTCAGATAAAACACAACGTAATCATAGACAGTAATCTCAACAGTATAATATAATTAGCAAATTATTACTTTACCAATTATAGCTGTAAGTGGGACCTTCGGAACCCTCGCATAAAATCAGCAAATAACTCGGTAGCCACCAGAACGGTCTTCACAACACAAATCTGGGGCGTTACCGGAATAACTCAACCTCGGCTCAAGACGGCTGGAAAGCAGCTCAGAGCATGAGACGGCGTTGATAATAAGAAAGTAGCAGTTCCCTAAGACGGCCGAAGCACAGCTCAGAGCATAGGGTCACCGCTACGGAAAGAAATACAATGGTTGCCCGTGACGACCGAAAAGCAGCTCAGAACACGGGACAGCTGCTGACAAAAGGAATATAACATTGGCATCCACCCCGGACGGCCGGAAACAGCATAGACTCAGGCATGGTGCTAGTATTGAAAGAAATGCGAGCAAGGGTTCGTCAGCGTCACACACAGCTCCTCACTATGTACTAGGATATAAGCATTAAATATGCAAGAGCAACATCTCTGGGCGTATGTTGGATGAATAGCATTACTAGGGACTATTATTAATGATGTCACAGTTATATGCAAATGCAGGCTAACAAGTGATACAGATGAACACACAAAGTGCAAGAAAAGTTATCACGCATGTCCGGAGCTCATAGCAAGAGGTTGGCTTGCCTGGGGGGTCGACGAATACTCCAAGGAGAAGCGTAATAACACACCGGAAATCTTTGCGGGAGAGGGTTTCCCTCTCGGAAGGCTAAAACAAAGGCAAGGGCATAATGGTCATTTCTACTGCACAAACATCTTATGAAAGTAATACTATCGAGACGGGATCGACTAGATGAAGACGTGGGCGCTGGTTTTACCTCAATAGGAGTTACGAGCGCAAAGATAAGCCCGTTAGAGCACCGGGGACCAATCTGTAAAAAAATATCTACAAACAGGTCCCTGGGGCTGAAACCGAACGCGCCTTTCGGGGAAATACGCTTTCGGTAAACCGAAAGCGCATTCCACCCTTTTACGTCTCCACTTACGCGCGCGGGCCCGGGGGTTGACCTCCTCCTCTCTCTGACCGGCGGGTCCCTCCTCTCTCTCTCTCTCTCACTGCGGGCGGGGCCCGCCCCCATCTCTCCTCTCCTCTCTCTCTCTTACCTCGTCTCCTTCGTCTCTCTCTCCCTCTGCAACAGAGAGCAGGGAGGCTCGACCGCCGTGGCGGCTGCCACCTCCGCGCGAGGGGGCTGGCCGAGGGAAGGCGCACGGGCACCGCAGCACCTTGCTGCGCCACGAAATGGCCGCAGGGCGCCCGAGAGGCCGTGCAGCTCTGCTGCCATGGAGCGGCTAGAGCCGGCGCCAGCCAGGCTGGCTGCCGCCGAGCACGGCCACGGGTGCGCCTGGGGAGGGGCGAGGGGGTCCTGCTGGGGCTCGAGGGACTCGGGGAGGATCTCGGGGATGCCTTAAATGTCTCGGGGAGAGAGTTCTAGCGACGCCGGGAAGAGCTCCAAGATCTATGGTGAAGCTCCAATGGCAAGCACCTCCAGAGGCAACAGGACAAGGGGAGAGAGCTCTAGAGTGCACGGGAGGACTTGGGGAATCTCCTAGACATCCTTGGACAGCCCGGCACCACCTGGAGACAAGCTCCCATCGCCTCAAACACACAGAGCACGGTTTTGGCATTCTCTGCCCATGGTCACCGCGTGGCCATGGCCTTGACATGTCCTTTGAGGTGTCACACCATGTCTAGGGTATTCACCAAGGAACACTGAGCTTCACTGTGCCTTTGGATAACCATGGGGAGCAATGAGATGACCAGACCACAGCCAAATAGTTTGCAACAGCAAGGTGTTTGTGTTGTGGTGTCACCTCCACAGTGCATCTCTTGGCATAATACTTGGCTCAGGTTGACCACTCACTAAGGTCACTATGCTGGCCAAAATTCAGCTCAAACAAACAAGTCTATGGGGCACTTCCTTTCTAACTTGGCATACTGACTAGGAATGAAGAAGTTGTTGCTGGGGTCAAATGGCTAAATGGAAATGGCTGAAATTTGGAGGAGACTCATGATTTAGGCATATGAAGACACATTCAAAGATTCATACCATTTGCACACACCTAAATGGTACTTCCTTCACAATGCTTCATTCTGGACACAAACTTAAATAATTTGTTGGGGAAGAATGGAATGATGAAATGGGCTAAATTTTGGTGGACAAGTATGATTTAACATAATGAACTACTGTGAAAAATTTCAAGTCAAGGGGAACAAGGAATCAAGCACTTCCTTTGCAAACAGATGATCTGTACAGAATTTGCAAAGGGGCATTGTGCTCAATTTTTGAATTGGGGAACTTGATCTTCTGATGGAAATGATGATTATATGGATATGAGAAGCTCCACAAATTATTTGGGATTTTTACTAGCTACCAAAATGGTAGTTCCTTTGGAAAGGCCCCAAAATGCTATATTGGCATAAAATAGGAAAACGCAATTTTCCTTTATTCTATGATGGCCAAAATTTTATGAGAGCTCAATAGGATCACAAAGAATATCTCTACAAGATTTCATGAGCATTGGAGATGGATAACTATTTTCCAAGATTTAATCCCTTAGACTAGCAGAAGCATGAATTAATTCTAGGGAGGAAATATTGCATATGACTTGGAAATATTTTTGCACATATGGGGGCTATGAGGGAATGATGATCTCTGGGAAGACTTGGAGGATCAACAGAGCAAGGGAAATGATGGCTCCTTTGAAAACACAAAGACATGATTCCTAGTTCCAATACTTCGAAGCTAGGGTTTAAAAAAAGGGTTCAGAGTTTTCTCAGCATGGAAAACCTGGCACAAGGACATGGGAAAAGCACAGAGAGGTTGGGGATAGACTGGGTTCACCTGGCCATTTGCCAAATTACAGAGGAAAAATCCGGGAGAGAAAAGGTAGGAAGGATTAACAGCACAAAAATCGATAACCCGATTTTTGGGGTGTTACATTTCCAAATCTTCGAGATGAAACAGTTAGAATCTCTGAAACATTGGATATGCCTAGGTCATGCCGAATCGGTCTCACCAAGTGATACGTCTCCAACATATCGAAAATTTATGAAGTATTCATGCCATATTTGCCTATGTTTATAAAAACTTTATATGGTCTTGATGCACTTTATATGATTTATTTAGAACTAACCCGGACTCACACTGTTTTCAGCAGAATTAGCGGTGTTGTTTTTTGTGCAGAAAATGGAAGTTCTCATAATCGCCCAAATTTTTATATTGATTTTTTGTGGAACATATGAGCAACGTTGGAGCGAAGAACCACCAGAGGAGGGCTGCCACGAAGGCACAAGCCAACAGTGCGCGGCCTGGGCCTTGGTCGTGCCCTGATGGCTAGTGGGGCCCACGTGGATAGTTGCGCGTGTTTCCAACACTGAAAAATCATATAAATCCTAGAAGTAATGAGATACCTTCTGCTCCGCCGCCGCAACTCTCTGTATCGCCGAAAAACCAATTTGGAGCAATTCTGGTACCCTGCCGGAGAGGGAAAACCATCACTGGTGGCCATGTTCATCATCCCGGCGGAGGCCATGACAAGGAGGGAGTAGGTCACCCTTGACGCTGAGGTTATATACCAGTAGTTGTGTGTTCAATCTCTCTTTCTCTCTCTCTCTCTCTCTCTCTCTCTCTCTCTCTCTCTCTCTCTCTCTCTCGTGTTCTTGCGATGGCACTATCTCAAGAACACGGGCTTTGTTAATATAGTTGGATCATATGATGTATTTCCCTTACCATCTAGTTGTGATGAATTGAGTCTTTTCCTTTAAGATCTTGTCATGTTGGATTGAGCATATTGGTATGAAAACACTTGATATATGTTGAGGCATCAACTTGCTAGTTCCGGTGACCTTGGGGATCTATGCATAGGAGTTGATTGCACGTTCTCAAACCATGTTATCCGATATAAATCTTGGGGTGCTCCTTGCACGTTCTTTGTGTTGGATTGAATATGATAGCTTTGAAATTGTTTGATGCATGTCGCATAGTTTACTCGCGGATACTTGAGGTGACATTGGAGTATCTTGGTGACATTAGGGTCGATTGATATGTATCATTGGTGTTATTCTAGTACGAACTCTTACATTGATCGAACTAAAAGGATAACTTGATGTTATCTTAGTACGAACTCTTGAATAGATTGAATGGAGCTTGATGTTATCTTATTATGAACTCTTGAATAGATTAATCGGAAAGAAAAACTTTGAGGTGGTTCTACTACCTACACCAATTTCATCTTATTGTTCTCGACTAGATAGGAACTTTGGAGTGATTCTTTGTTGCATGTTGAGGGATCCAACTATGTTAGCATTGTTGAGAGATTGCACTAGTGAAAGTATGTACCCTAGGTCTTATTTCCAAGCATTAATACAACATTTTGCTTGTTGTTTGCCACTTGTTACCTTGCTGTTTTATATTTTCAAATTACAAAAACCTATATCTACCATCCATATTGCACTTGTATCACCATCTCTTTGCCGAACTAGTGCACCTATACAATTTACCATTGTATTGGGTGTGCTGGGGACACAAGAGAGAGACCATCTTCATCCCACACCTCCCACGGATTCATAAACCTTAGGTCGTCCACTTGAGGGAAAATTTCTATTGTCCTACAAAACTCTACGCTTGGAGGCCCAACACAAGTCTACAAGAATAAAGTTGTGTAGTAGATATCAAGCTATTTTCTGGCACCGTTGCCGGGGAGGTGAGTGCTTGAACGTCTATCTTTAGATCTTGCAATTAAATCTTTTAGTTTCTTGTTTTTCACTAGTTTGGTTTTATAAAAAAAATGGAGTTTACATTGCCTCAATGGTTTAGTCTTTTTAATGTCTTTCGTGAAAATAATAGTTTGGAAAATTGTGCACAATTGTTAGACGAAGAAATTGTGAGAATATTTAATGAGAATTCCTTGAACGACGAGCATGATTGCAATGCTGTTAGTTTGAATTCTCTGAATGTCCATGATTTTAATGATATGCAAATCCACAAGCTTGGAGGTGCTACGTTTGATGAAGACGATATTTTTAGTCCCCCAAGTTTTGACGAGCAAAACTATTATGATGATTATTGTGATGAAATGTATGCTATAAAGAGTAATGAAAACCATGAAACTTGTTATCATGATTTTAATATTCAATACGGTTATGTCAATCAAGTATCTCATGATAGTTATTTTGTTGAGTTTGCTCCCACTATTAGTCATGAGAAGAAATTTTCTTGTATGGAGAGTAGTAAAATTTCTATGCTTGTAGATCATGAGAAGAATGCCTTATGTGCTGGTTATATTGTGTAACTCCTTCATGATGCTACTTAAAACTATTATGAGGGAGGGACATATGCTTGTAGGAATTGCAATAATATCAAGTTTCCTCCCTATGTGCTCAAATTTTTGAAGATATGCTTGTTTTGCCTTCCTATGCTAGTTGATTATTGCTCCCATGAATTGTTTGCTCACAAAATACATATGCATAGGAATTTGGTTGGACTTAAATGTACTTGTCATGTGTTTCATGCTGCTCTCTTGCATTTTTCAACTATTATTCCTATACGAGCATCAATGAAATCATCATACCTAGCTAAAAGGCATTAAAGAAAAGCGCTTGTTGGGAGACAACCCAACGCTTTTACTTTATGTTTTTGTGCATTCACATGATTAAGCTGTTGTAGTAATCATGTTTATGTATTTTATTTCAATAAAGTGTCAAGTAAAGCCTTTGGGATAGTGTGGGTAGTTGTTGATCTAAATCTGTGCAAAACAAAAACTTTTGCGTCCGGTATCTGAATTATTTGATTTCACTGAAACACAAAAAAATCTGAAATTTTTGCACAGTTTTTATATGAAAATTATCTGCATTGTCCTAGTTTTTCAAAAAAAAATAGAGCTAGGGAAGTATGGTGTTCATTCAGATCTTCACAGACTGTTCTCTTTTGACAGATTCTGTTTAGCATGCATAGTTTGCTTGTTTTAGTGTCCCCATAGCTTATATGGGAATGATATAATATATTAGGTATCATGTGGTAACAATTATGAATCTTGTCTTCACAGTACCTAAGTGAATGATCTATCTTTATTATACTAACCTATCTGACAAAGTTTCGTTCAGTTTTGTGTGATTGAAGTTTTCAAGTTTTAGGTGAGATACCGATACGAGGAGAATAAGGAGAAGACCCGAAGCTTGGGGATGCCCAAGGCACCCCAAGTTAATATTCAAGGAATACTCAATAGTCTAAGCTTGGGGATGCCTCGGAAGGCATCCCCTCTTTCGTCTTCGATACTATCGGAATATCTTACTTGGAGCTATATTTTTATTCATCACATAATATGAGTTTTTCTTGGAGCATCATTTTATATTGTTAGTATTTGCATGTTGTTATTTATGATATATTTTTTTCAATAAAAAGTTCCAAGAATTGCCTTTAGAATGCTTGAATTGCATATGTGATTTGTGTTGTATAAAAACAGAAACTGTTGCTGTAGTATTTGAATTCTGTAATTTTACTGGAACGTGGAAAGTTTCTGAAATTTTAACACAGCAGGTTTATACAAATTATTTATCATTTCCTCAAGTTTCATAATTTTTTGAGATACAGAAGTACACTGTTTTAATAAATTGCTACAGCTATCCTGTTTAGATAGATTGATGTCATAGTTTTGTTATCTACTTCTTCTATAGTTTTAATGACTTATATTGGTAGATATAAATTGTGGAAATGATAGTATACAGTAGATAATGTTTGAAAATTATTATGCAACTTGTCTTGGTAGTACATGAAGTGTTGATTTATTCTTATGTGTACTAACCTATCTCACGAGTTCTTTTCAAGTTTTGTGTGGATGAAGTTTTTGAGACATAGGTGAAACCGGGACATGAGAGGATTGAACGAGATACAAAAGCTCAAGCTTGGTGATGCCCGAGGCACCCCAAGATAATATTACAAGAAGTCTCAAGCATCTAAGCTTGTGGATGCTACGCATCCCACCCCTCATCGTCAACTATCGGTTAGCCTATGTTGAGCCTAAATTTTTATTCGTTCAAATGATATATGCTATTCTTGGAGTGTTATTTTTTTGTTTGTTGTTTGAATAAAATATGAAGATCCAAAAATCTTTACTAAGAGAGAGTCCTCATATAGCTACTTAATTGATTGACTACTCATTGATCTTCACTTATATCTTTTGAGAGTAGTTTGATGTTACTCTTGTGCTTCACTTATATCCTAAGAGTAAAACGTTGAAGGAACTGAATATCATAAATGTGAAATTATATATATGCTTCATATTCTTATCCCATGGGGAGTAGTGATTTCACATACTAGTAGTATACGCGGTAAAATTTATTGGAAGTTAGCAAACATAACATTGGTCATTTAAACAATTCATGAAAGAACATTGAAGGAAGAGAGGTTTCACATATAGATATACTATCTTGGACATCTTCTATGATTATGAGCCCCATTAATTATTTTCAAACTTTATCAAGTAGTTGACGTTGGACAAGGAAGACAACTTAATGGTTATGTTTGTTTATATTCACATAGTAGTTATATTGTCATGGATCCTCTAACATGTGGTGCTTGTTTAGAACCTTTTGCTAGACAAAACTTCGTACCAAGTAGAGATACTCCTTGTGCATCCAAATCCTTGAACCTAGTTTATTGCCATGAGAGTTCACCATATCTACCTATGGATTGAATAAGATCCTTCAAGTAAGTTGTCATCGGTGCAAAAAGAAATAAAAATTGCTCCTAAATATGTATGATCTTTTATTGGGAGGGAAAATAAGGTTTGTACAAACTTGAGATGGTGATGAAATAAAAGCGAAGGACTACATAATAAAAGTTGTCATCACAAGGGGCAATATAAAGTGACATTCCTTTTCATTAACAGATTGCACATCCAAAAACAAAAAGCGCATGAAAATCTCTGCTTCCCTTTGCGAAGGGCCTATCTTTTACATTTCATGTCGAGTCAACTTCTTATTTCAATCTATTAATTCCTTAGTTAGCAAGCATCATGTGGTGGGGACAGATCCAAACACATATATCCAATTGAATATAGGTGATAATGATTCGTTATTTGTTGACATTATCCCCGAGATAAGTAAGTTGGGAGGCGAAACTTTAAGCCCCTATCTTCCTTGTGTTTGACTGAAACTGTTTGTTCTAAAAATATACTTTAAGTGCCAGCAATCATGGAAGACTGAATAATAGTTGAGTATGTGGAATTTGCTGAACCAAAGCTCTTACATGGACCCTTCCTAAAAATAAGATGAATTGTAATTGTTTGATGACTGAAAACATAGTTTGCTATTTTTCAAGAAAGTTTATGGTCTATACTTTAACATGTGAATAACGCGCTACTCGATCTTGAGAAACGTTATGAGATACTTGTTGGTTATGATGCTAGAAAAATGGCTGAAATTATCCTTGATCAATATTATACATTATGCTAGCATTCACACTTCATAAATTATTTCTTTTATCATTTACCTACTCGAGGACGAGTAGGAATTAAGCTTGGGGATGATGATACGTCTCCAACGTATAGATAATTTACGAAGTATTCATGCCATATTTGCCTATGTTTATAATAACTTTATACGGTATTGATGCACTTTATATGATTTTTTAGAACTAACCCGGACTGATGTTGTTTTCGGCAGAATTACCGTGGTGTTGTTTTTTGTGCAGAAAATGGAAGTTCTCGGAATCGCCCTAAACTTTTTTATGATTTTTTCTGGAACACATGAGCAATGTTGGAGCGAAGAACCACCAGAGGAGGGCTGCCACAGAGGCACAAGCCAACAGGGTGCGGCATGGGCCTTGGTCGCGCCCTCATGGCTTGTGGGGCCCACATGGCTCCGTTGTGCATGATTCCAACGCTGAACAATCTTATAAATCCAAGAAACCCCGGAAATAAAGAGAGAACTTCCGCTCCGCCGCCGCAACTCTGTGTATCGCCAAAAAACCAATCTGGAGCAATTCCAGTACCCTGCCGGAGAGGGAAAAACCATTACGGGTGGCCATCTTCATCATCCGGCGGAGGCCATGACGAGGAGGGAGTAGTTCACCCTCGAGGTTGAAGGTATATACCAGTAGCTACGTGTTCAGTCTCTCTCTCTCTCTCTCTCTCGTGTTCTTGAGATAGCACGATCTCAAGAACACGTGCTTTGTTAATATAGTTGGATCGTATGATGTATTTCCGTTACCATCTAGTTGTGATGAATTGAGTCTTTTCCTTTAAGACCTCGTCATGTTGGATTGAGCATATTGGTATGACATCACTTGATATATGTCGAGGCATCAACTTGCGGGTTCCGGTGACCTTTGGGATGTATGCATAGGGGTTGATTGCACGTTCTCATACCATGTTCTCCGATAGAAATCTTGGGGTGCTCTGTGTACGTTCTTTGTGTTGGATTGAATATGATAGCTCTAAAATTGTTAGATGCATGTTGCATAATTTACCCACGAATACTTGAGGTGACATTGGAGTATCTAGGTAACATTAGGGCCAATGATATGTATCATTGGTGTTATTCTAGTACGAACTCTTAGATAGATCGAACGGAAAGGATAGCTTGATGTTATCTTAGTACAAACTCTTGAATAGACTGAACGGGAAGGATAGCTTGATGTTATCTTAGTACAAACTCTTGAATAGAATGATCATAAAGAATAACTTTGAGGTGGTTCTACTACCTACACCAATTTCATCTTATTGTTCTCCACCAGATAGGAACTTTGGAGTGATTCTTTGTTGCATGTTGAGGGATCCAACTATGTTAGCATTGTTGAGAGATTCCACTAGTGAAAGTATGTACCCTAGGCCTTATTTCCAAGCATTAATACAACATTTTGCTTGCTGTTTGCCACTTGTTAACTTGTTGTTTTTACATTTTCATATTAGAAAAACCTATATCTATCATCCATATTGCACTAGTATCACCATCTCTTCGCCGAACTAGTGCACCTATACAATTTACCATTGTATTGGGTGTGTTGGGGACACAAGAGATTTCTTGTATTTGATTGCAGGGTTGCTTGAGAGAGACCATCTTCATCCTACACCTCCCATGGATTGATAAACCTTAGGTCATCCACTTGAGGGAAAATTGTTACTGTCCTACAAAACTCTGCGATTGGAGGCCCATTACTAGTCTTCAAGAGTAAAGTTGTGTAGTAGACATCACCAAGTTGCTCCATTCGGTCCCACCGAAAAGACAAAAGTTGGAACCTATTGCATTAGTCGGTCTCATCAAGACTTTGTTTTACTGTCACCGAATTTTGCACTAAAGTTGCAACGGATGGATTTTTGTGGAGGCTATAAATACCCCTCCACCACCACCTACTCTTAAAGAGAGCCATCAGAATGAAATTACACTTTCACAACTCAATTTATAAGAGAGAAACGCCTACTTATGTGTTGAGATCAAGGGATTCCATTCCTACCATAAGATCCCTGATTTCTAGCCTCCTCAAGTTTCTTTCTACTCAATCTTTCTCTTCTACCAAGCCAATTTCTGTGAGAGAGTGATTGAGTGTTGAGGAGACTATCTTTTGAAGCATAAGAGCAAGGAGTTCATCATCGACACGACATCTATTATCTTTTGGAGGGTGGTGTCTCATAGAGTGGTTAAGTGTCGATTGGGAGCCTCCAAATCGTGTGGAGTTGAACCAAGAAGTTTGTAAGGGCAAGGAGATCGTCTACTTCATGAAGATCTACCCGAATGAGGCTAGTCCTTCATGGACGTAAGTCATGATTGCACACACAAGGTTGCTTCTTCGTGGACGCTTCGGGGGTGGATCCCTTCATGGAATCATGCGGCTATTACCTTCGTTGGTTAAAGTCTCCATCAACGTGGACGCACGATAGCACCACCTATCAAAACCAAGCCAAAAACAGTGTGTCTTCATTACTTTTGATTTGTTCGATCCCTCCTTTACATCCATATGCGATGTTTCTATTTTTCGTTGCTCAACTCTTAGACTTGCATGTGTAGGGTGTTGCTTGACTTGGTAAATTTGCTAAAACTTTCCTACAAATAAAATTGGGAAAATGATAACTTTTTGGTTGATCAAGTAGTCTAATCACCCCACCTCTAGACATACTTTCGGTCCTACACCAGCACTACGACCAAAATTTCATCTGGTCGCACCGCGCATGCAAATTTGGATGGTTACAACCGTGTGACGGTGTTCCTTCCCCCAACTGATACGTCAAGAAGATGAAGAAAAGTCATGACGTGTCATGAGGTCCAGCATGTGATCCTCCGCAAATGTCAGTCAACTCGTCGGTCGCCTTCCCCCGCTTGCCTCGTCGTCGAGGGTCTCCATCACATTACATGTCCTTGTTGGTTCCAGCATGACGATGTCGCCATCTTAGCAAAACACCCATCGTCTCTATCATTGCAACACCTAGCCATCATCATCATTTCAAGTCTGTCACAGCACCATCTTGTTGTCGGTCGCAACTCTGATGGTCATCGATGATCGTTGCCCAGGGTTGCACGAACGACGGCCACCCAATCAACGCCATTTAAATGGATGTACCAAAAAATAGTGACAATTGCAGCAAAAATGATGTTGTCGTCGTCCCATGTCACATCTCTGCCATTAATAGATGTAGCCAATTTCCTCGTCAGTGTGACAACCCATTTTGATCGTACGCTAATCATAAATGCAAATGCGTGCGACCAAGATTAGGGACTCACGGGAAGATATCACAGTACAACTCTAGATGCAAATTAAAGTCATACAAGCTCGGTGGGATCATCCATCTCGTGGGATCCGCCGTCTCGTCACACAAGTCATATCAAGAGGAAAAAGGGGAGCAAAGCAACGGTGAGTACTCATCCAAAGTACTTGCAAGACTGACATCAGAACTATGCTAAGGTATGCATTAGTATCAAGGGAATGGGGCTATATCTTTGAATAGATTTCAGAAATGCGAGAATAGAGAGAAGGTCTAGTCCTATCAAAGACTAGCATCTTTAGTGTCTTATGACTTTAAAAGAGTGTAAATCAGTAAAATATATGTAATAATTATGTTGTTGTAAATTTATTAAGTACGCCCAGAGATCCTTCCTCGACTCCCTACGAGAAAGCAATCTCGAAGCCAACATATCAATTTTAAGTCACACTTCTTGTTGTATTAGATCGGGATACAACTCCAAGTCATCCTGTTACCATGGACACGACTATTCGAATAGTTTAATCATCCCTCCAGGGGTGCACCACATATCCCAGCACGCTTAATAACCTTCAGCAGGACACACTTTCCTGGGTCATGACCGGCCTCGAGAGATCAACACATTGTAGCCCTATTGATGACCCACAAGTGTAGGGGATCTATCGTAGCCTTTTCGAAAAGTAAGAGTGTCGAACCCAACGAGGAGCAGAAGGTATTGACAAGTGATCTTGAGAAAGGAATAACTGCAAGTACTCAAAGGTAACTTTTTATGGGTTTTCTAGTATAAGCAACGAGGAAATAAATGCAAGTAAAGTAAATGGTGTCGAGGTGCAGCAAGTGGCCCAATCCTTTTGAACACAAATGATAAGCTGAGGAACTAAACTTATAAAGACTAAGGCGTTCCTGAGGACACACGGGAGAGATAGTCAAGTGCTTTCGCCATGCTCTATCTAGTACTATGTTTTGTATTGATAAGTGTTATGTGGGTGGATCTTAACTAGTGCACCGTCTAGGCTAAGACAAGTGCACTCTTATGATTAATCCCTCTTGCAAGCATCTGCAAATACAAGAGATAAATTAAGGCAGAGCCTAACCATAGCAATAAGCCTTAGGATCCAATACTCCCTCATGCAAAAGTATGGGAACTGGGATTCAGGTTTTTGTCACTCCAGCAACCCACCATAAGCATTCTTTATACACTATGCATTCCCCTAGGTCCTTAAAAAGGCGAAGTGTTATGTAGTCGATGTTCACATAACACCACTAGAAGAATAACACCATAACTTAAATATCAATCAACACAATTTACTTCAACATCATATGACTACTAGCATCTAGACTTTTCCCATGTCCTCAAGAACTAACGGAACTACTCACAAGACATAAAAGAGATCATGATCAGAGGTGATGAAAATATGATTAACAATCTGGTCATAACAATAATCCACCAATAAAACTCAATAGCATTCACCACAAAAGAGTAATCAACACCGGTAGAGTAGAGGGGATGAATAGTGCAAGGTACAACTCCGATTGCAATGGTGAAGTAGATGGGATGAAGGTGGAGATGGTGCTCGTGTTGGTGATGATGGTGATGATAATCTCGATGATGCTCGTGACGATGGTGATGACGATGAGGACGATCTCCCCTTCCGAGAGGAATTCTCCCCGGCGGAATTTGCCCGTCGGAAAGGTCTTTTTCTTCTTTGTAAGTTCCGTCGTGGAGCGGCAGCGGAACTGCGAAAACTCTCCCGTCCCCATAAATTTTAGGTCAAGAGGAACATATAGGCCAAAGAAGAGCACCGGAGGCAGGACCCACCACCCAGGCGGCCTCCTGGCGCACCCTAGGGGGGCCCGCGCCAGCAGGTCGCATGGGTGACCTGTGGCCCCCTTCCGGCCCTTCTTTGGCCTGTCTTCGGGATTTGTTCAAAAACTTCTTCCCTCAATTTTTCAGCGCAGTTGGAGATGTTCTGATATTGCAACTCTTCGTGCTATTTTCTCCGCTGAATTTTGCGTCTGCTGTTTTGGCACCAGAAAGTTGTAAACTGTGTAAAATAAGCCAAAAGACTATAAGTACATCATCATAATGTGAAATATATCAATGAATAGAGAAAAAATATGATACAAAATAGTGATGCATTTTGGACGTATTAACTCCCCCAAGCTTAGACCTCGCTTGTCCCCAAGCAAATTCTGAGCTCGGTAAACCTGTCCACAAGTTTAGAGAGTGAAGTGTCGATAAATAAGAATACAGACAAGAAGCATCATAATTTCTCTACTAAACTCAACCATCCTCAACAGCAATCTCAACTCATAAGGCCCTTATGAAAGAGTAATATCGATTACAATCAAAAGTAGAGGTAAGAAAACTCATCAAACCATGGCAAACATGTCCTTGGTCAAAGAACAACTAGTAACTTTTAACTTTTGTTCTTCCTCTTATATTTTGATGGGATCATTTGAAGCTTTTTGAAAGAACATGTTATTAGTCAAGAAGTGAAAATGCTAACACAAAGGAAGATGTTTGCTTTAGCTAAGCTTTAACAGACAACTTACTTATATTAATGATAACATCAACAAAGGTGTAATATGATAACTCTCAATGAAACAATATAAATGCATGCATCTTTGTCAATCATAAAGTGTGTGGTCTTTTCAGGATAGAAAGAAGGAGGTTTTACTAACTCAACATAAAAGTAAAAGATTGGCCCTTCGCAGAGGGAATAGAGAAAACTCATGTGCTAGAGCTTTCTTTGAGATTTTGAAATCAACAAGATTGTAAAACAAGCTTTTGAGAGGTGCATAATTTGTAAACGAATGCTAGTAGATAGCCCAATACTTCTCATGCTGGATAAGTTATAAGGAACGGCTCCCAAAGTGGGGCGATCACACCCCCTTAGTCTCCTTGTTTATCACTACCAAACTTTTCTGATTTGTCATCAACAAAGCGTGAATGAGGTTTTGTTTGTTCTTATTATCTTTTAGGAGATGGGCGCG
The DNA here is from genome assembly GCF_904849725.1 of Hordeum vulgare subsp. vulgare. NCBI lineage: Eukaryota > Viridiplantae > Streptophyta > Magnoliopsida > Poales > Poaceae > Hordeum > Hordeum vulgare. The sequence goes on along the minus strand of NC_058520.1, from coordinate 536,271,882 downwards.
CTCATGTCAGTCCCTCCTCGTATTAGGGGTTCGCAGATCACATGCAAACCCAAGATAAAACTTGTCCAATATGAGAAGATCATGAATTATCTACTACTTCCTCATGAGTTAAAAAAGAGGCACAAAACTGGGAGTAATATTTGAAGGTTTAAAGATAGCACATGAGTAATATACTTTAGGAGTAGCGCTGAAATACCATGTATAGGGAAGGTATGGTGGACTCTTGGGAAGGTTGAGGTTTCAGGGTATGGATGCACAAGCAGTATTCCCGCTTAGTGCATGGGTTGGCTAGCAAAGGTTTTTCAGAGGAGACAAATAATGTTGACTTGGATGCAAAACAATATAAAGTTTAACATAAAGAGTTGGCATAAAAACATCAAGTTGTCTTCCTTGTCAGCATAACACTTCAAGCATAAGAACATAAAGGTTTTGGCAAAGTCGCTACTAGGAAAACTCATGCTTGTTGTTACGACCAATGCTATGTTTGCCAAGATCAAATAAATTTTTCAAAGCCATACCTGATGTCTAAGATCAATGCTCCCATAAGAATCAACATATAAGATCGATTGCATGAAGAGAATACCAAGTGCAGCAAAGAAACCAATAGACTTTTCATTAATATTCCATCATATACACTGCACGCTCATGGATACAAACTCTCCACAAAAGAGTGATAGAACTCAATGCAAACACCTATTTCATAAGATAACTTCCCTAGACATGATACGACACTAACCTTGACAATAAAAGGTAAAGGATAAAAATAAAGATACCGGGCACTCCCTCAAGCTTGGAACAAGCTAAGGGAATGCCATTACCCATGAAGATTTCACTCTTCATCCTTGTTATTGTTCCTCAGGTAATCCTTAGCGAAACGCTTCCATGGCAGAGGTCCTCCCTCCACACATGATTCTTCAGTCTTCAAGATCCTGCTTTCGGCGGATAAGCCTATGCGCAAAAACTTAAGTTCATACTCACTGTTCTGGTTTTGAAGGTCATAGATGTGCCCTTGAAGCTCGAACACTTTGGTTTCTAGTGCGGATATGATTGATCGCACTTCCTTCATATCCTCCTCATGTCCCCTCTTCAGCTCAGTGATGATATCATAGTTGCCCTCGACACCACGCTCGATCATAAGGTTGTACTTGAAGACTTCTTGCTACACTTCTTCCAGCCTGGCCCTGGTGCTACCCTCCTTGACGGGTCCCTTAAAATCTTCTTTGTGGAGGACACCACCCTCCACCCAAAGTGTTTGTGGGTGTATCTTTACCTCTGCAAGGTAAGGGTTGATGACATTGACAAGGAACTTGTCCTTGGGAGATTTTGGGGAAGCCATGGCACCTAAGTTTGCTGAAAGTTTTGCTGGCACAAACAGATCGAAAAGAAAACGCACGAAATCGCAATATACAAAGCCGGGACGATCCAGGAATATATATAGCACAAATTTCTACACCAAAAGGAAGGTAACAAGCCAAAGTAGAGTCGGAGACGGACTCCGGGTGGTCTAGGCGGCCCCCTATCGTGGTTCATAACCCACAAGTACAGGGGATCGCAATAGTTTTCGAGGGTAGAGTATTCAACCCAAATTTATTGATTCGACACAAGGGGAAACCAAAGAATATTCTCAAGTATTAGCAGTTGAGTTGTCAATTCAACCACACCTGAAAGAGTTAGTATATGCAACAAAGTATCACTAGCAAGGTAGTGTGATAGCAACAGTAGCACGGTAACCAGTAGCAGCAAAGTAACAGTAGCAGCAGTGACAGCAGTAGCAGCAAAGTAACGTAGCAAGGACCAGTAGGAAAAACTCATAGGCATTGGATAGGTGATGGATGATTATGCCGGATGTTATTCATCATGCAACAGTTATAACACGGAGAGATATGTAACTAGCTCCAGTTCGTCAATGTAATGTAGGCATGTATTCCGTATGTAGTCATACGTGCTTAGGGAAAAGAACTTGCATGACATCTATTGTCCATCCCTCCTGTGGCAGCAGGGTCCTAATGGAAACTAAGGGATATTAAGGTTCTCCTTTTAATAAAGAACCGGAGCAACGCATTAACACTTGGTGCATACATGAACTCCTCATACTATGGTCATCTCCGGAAGTGGTTCCGGCTATTGTCACTCCGGGGTTGCCGGGTGCTACGGTGATAGAAATCTTCTGTCGTCTCTTGAGCTTGCGTTGGTTTTTCCCTTGAAAAGGAAAGGGAGATGCAGCACATGAGCAGTAAGTATTTCCCTCAGTTTGAGAACCAAGGTATCAATCCAGTAGGAGAATCGCTTCAAGTCCAGAGTACCTGCACAAACACAAAAGAGCTTGCACCCAACGCTATAAAGGGGTTGTCAATCCCTTCAAGATTGATTGCAAAGTGAGAACTGAAGGCAGAAAGTGCAACGAAGTAAAAGTGTAAGGCTGAAAATATGATGTGAAGTAGACCCGGGGGCCATAGTGTTCACTAGAGGCTTCTCTCAAAATAGCAAATATTACGGTGGGTGAACAAATTATCGTTGAGCAATTGATAAAACCGCGCAAAGTCATGACGATACCTAAGGCAATGATCATACATATAGGCATCACGTCCGAGACAAGTAGACTGATACTTTCTGCATCTACTACTATTACTCGACACATCGACCGCTATCCAGCATGCATCTAGTGTATTGAGTTCATGACGAACAGAGTAACGCCTTAAGCAAGATGACATGATGTAGAGGGATAAACTCAAACCAATGATGAAAACCCCATCTTTTTACCCTTGATGGCAACAACATGATGCATGCCTCGCTACCCCTTCTGTCACTGGGTGAGGTCACCGCACGGTATGAACCCAAAACCAAGCACTTCTCCCGTTGCAAGAATCATAGATCAAGCTGGCCAAACAAAACCCACAACTCGAAGAGAATTACAAGGATATGAAATCATGCATATAAGAGATCAGAAGAAACTCAAATAAGATTCATAGATAATCTGATCATAAATCCACAATTCATCGGATCTCGACAAACACAGCGCAAAAGAAGATTACATCGAATAGATCTCCATGAAGATCATGGAGAACTTTGTATTGAAGATCCAAGAGAGAGAAGAAGCCATCTAGCTACTAGCTATGGACCCGTGGGTCTATGGTGAACTACTCACGCATCATCGGAGAGGTCATGGTGTTGATGAAGAAGCCCTCCATATCTGAATCCCCCCTCCGGCAGGGCACCAGAACGTGCCCCAGATGGGATCTTGCGGAGACAGAAGCTTGCGGCGGCGGAGAAGTATTTTCGTGGATCCCCTGATTTTTTCTGGGATTTTAGGGAATATATAGGCGAAAGACCTAGGGCAGAGGAGGCCCAGGGAGCCCACAAGCCTGGGAGGCGCCCCCTGGCCGCGGCTAGGGGGCTTGTGGGATCCCTCGTGGCCCTCTGCCTTGGTTCTCAAGTCTCCCGATCGTCTTCTGTTTTGGAAAAAATCTTTTCGGAAGTTTTATTCCGTTTGGACTCCATTTAAAATCCTCCTCTGAAAGGGGTCAAAAACATGGAAAAAAACAGGAACTCGCACTTGGCACTGAGTTAATAAGTTAGTACCAAAAAAGATATAAAAGGCATACAAAACATCCAAAGTTTGACAAGATAATAGCATGAAACCATCAAAAAATATAGATACGTTGGAGACGTATCAAGCATCCCCAAGCTTAAGTCTTGCTCGTCCTCGAGTAGGGAAGTGATAAAGACTGAATTTTTGATGTGGAATGCTACCTAGCATAGTTGTCCTTTGTAACTTCTTTCATGTGACATGAATGTTCAGATCTGTAAGATTCAAAACAATATTTTGCTATTGACATGAAAACAATAATACTTCAAGCAAACTAGCAAGGTAATCATGAACTTTCAAAATAACAAGGCCAAAGAAAGTTATCCCTACAAAATCATATAGTCTGGCTATGCTACATCATCCCCACACAACTAATTTAAATCATGCACAACCCCGGTATTGGCCAAGTAATTGTTTTCGCACTCTTACTTTCTCAAACCTTTTACAACTATCACGCAATACATGAGCGTGAGCCATGGATATAGAACTATAGGTGGAATAGAGTGTGGTGGTGGTTGTGAGACAAAAAAGGAGGAGATGATCACATTGACTCGGCGTATCAAAGGGTTATGGAGATGCCCATTAATAGATATCAATGTGAATGAGTAGGGATTGCCATACAAAGGATGCACTAGAGCTATAAGTATGTGAAAGCTCAAAAAGAGAACTAGTGTGTGTGCATCCAACTTGCTTGCTCACGAAGACCTAGGGCAATTTGAGGAAGCCCATCATTGGAATATACAAGCCAAGTTATATAATAAAGTGTTGGAATTGTGCCCTAGAGGCAATAATAAATGTATAGTTATTATTATAATTCCTGTATCAAGATAATAGTTTATTATCCATGCTATAATTGTATTGAATGAAGACTCATTTACATGTGTGGATACATATACAAAACACCGTCCCTAGCATGCCTCTAGTTGGCTAGCCAGTTGATCGATGATAGTCAGTGTCTTCTGATTATGAACAAGGTGTTGTTGCTTGATAACTGGATCACGTCATTGGGAGAATCACGTGATGGACTAGACCCAAACTAATAGACGTAGCATGTTGATCGTGTCATTTTGTTGCTACTGTTTTCTGCGTGTCAAGTATTTATTCCTATGACCATGAGATCATATAACTCACTGACACCGGAGGAATTCTTTGTGTGTATCAAACGTCGCAACGTAACTGGGTGACTATAAAGATACTCTACAGGTATCTCCGAAGGTGTTAGTTGAGTTAGTATGGATCAAGACTCGGATTTGTCACTCCGTGTGACGGAGAGGTATCTCGGGGCCCACTCGGTAATACAACATCACACACAAGCCTTGCAAGCAATGTAACTTAGTGTAAGTTCCGGGATCTTGTATTACGGAACGAGTAAAGAGACTTGCCGGTAAACGAGATTGAAATAGGTATGCGGATACTGACGATCGAATCTCGGGCAAGTAACATACCGAAGGACAAAGGGAATGACATACGGGATTATACGAATCCTTGGCACTGAGGTTCAAACGATAAGATCTTCGTAGAATATGTAGGATCCAATATGGGCATCCAGGTCCCGCTATTGGATATTGACCGAGAAGTCTCTCGGGTCATGTCTACATAGTTCTCGAACCCGCAGGGTCTGCACACTTAAGGTTCGACGTTGTTTTGTGCGTATTTGAGTTATATGGTTGGTTACCGAATGTTGTTCGGAGTTCCGGATGAGATCACGGACGTCACGAGGGTTTCCGGAATGGTCCGGAAACGAAGATTGATATATAGGATGACCTCATTTGATTACCGGAAGGTTTTCGGAGTTACCGGGAATGTACCGGGAATGACGAATGGGTTCCGGGAGTTCACCAGAGGGGGGAAACCCACTCCGGGGAAGCCCATAGGCATTTGGGGGGGTCACACCAGCCCTTAGTGGGCTGGTGGGACAGCCCACCAATCCCCTATGCGCCAAGAGAGAAAAAATCAAAGAAAAGAAAAAAAAAGGAAGAAGTGGGAAGGGGGAAGGACTCCCTCCCACCAAACCAAGTAGGACTCGGTTTGGGGGGGGGAGAGTCCTCCCCCCTGGCTCGGCCGACCCCTTGGGGATCCCTTGGACCCCAAGGCAAGGTCCCCTCCCTCCTCCTATATATATGGGGCTTTTAGGGAAGATTTGAGACGACTTTCTCACGGCTGCCTGACCACATACCTCCATAGTTTTTCCTCTAGATCGCGTTTCTGCGGAGCTCGGGCGGAGCCCTGCTGAGACGAGATCATCACCAACCTCCGGAGCGCCGTCACGCTGCCGGAGAACTCTTCTACCTCTCCATCTCTCTTGCTGGATCAAGAAGGCCGAGATCATCGTCGAGCTGTACGTGTGCTGAACGCGGAGGTGCCGTCCGTTCGGTACTAGATCGTGGGACTGATCGCGGGATTGTTCGCGGGGCGGATCGAGGGACGTGAGGACGTTCCACTACATCAACCGCGTTCTCTAACGCTTCTGCTGTACGATCTACAAGGGTACGTGGATCACTCATCCCCTCTCGTAGATGGACATCACCATGATAGGTCTTCGTGCGCGTAGGAAAATTTTTGTTTCCCATGCGACGTTTCCCAACAGTGGTATCAGAGCTAGGTTCATGCGTAGATGTCTTCTCGAGTAGAACACAAAAGGTTTTGTGGGTGGTGATGTGCGTTTTGCTGCCCTCCTTAGTCTTTTCTTGATTCCGCGGTATTGTTGGATTGAAGCGGCTTGGACCGACATTACTCGTACGCTTACGAGAGACTGGTTTCATCGTTACGAGTAACCCCCTTTGCTCAAAGATGACTGGCAAGTGACGGTTTCTCCAACTTTAGTTGAATCGGATTTGACCGAGGAGGTCCTTGGATGAGGTTAAATAGCAACTCATATATCTCCGTTGTGGTGTTTGCGTAAGTAAGATGCGATCCTACTAGATACCCTTGGTCACCACGTAAAACATGCAACAACAAAATTAGAGGACGTCTAACTTGTTTTTGCAGGGTATGATTGTGATGTGATATGGCCAACGATGTGATGTGATATATTGGATGTATGAGATGATCATGTTGTAATAGAAATATCGACTTGCATGTCGATGGTACGGCAACCGGCAGGAGCCATAGGGTTGTCTTTATACTAACATATGTGCTTGCAGATGCGTTTACTATTTTGCTAGGATGTAGCTTTAGTAGTGATAGCATAAGTAGCATGACAACCACGATGGCAACACGTTGATGGATGATCATGGTGTGGCGCCGGTGACAAGAAGATCGTGCCGGTGCTTTGGTGATGGAGATCAAGAAGCACGTGATGATGGCCATATCATGTCACTTATGAATTGCATGTGATGTTAATCCTTTTTGCACCTTATTTTGCTTAGAACGACGGTAGCATTATGAGGTGGTCTCTCACTAAAATTTCAAGACGAAATTGTGTTCTCCCCGACTGTGCACCGTTGCTACAGTTCGTCGTTTCGAGACACCACGTGATGATCGGGTGTGATAGACTCAACGTTCACATACAACGGGTGCAAAACAGTTGCGCACGCGGAACACTCGGGTTAAGCTTGACGAGCCTAGCATGTGCAGACATGGCCTCGGAACACATGAGACCGAAAGGTCGATCATGAATCATATAGTTGATATGATTAGCATAGGGATGCTTACCACTGAAACTATTCTCAACTCACGTGATGATCGGACTTGGGATAGTGTAAGTGGATCATGAACCACTCAAATGACTAGAGAGATGTACTTTTTGAGTGGGAGTTTAGCATATAATTTGATTAAGTTGAACTCTAATTATCTTGAACATAGTCTAAGTCCACTTTGAATATATTTGTGTTGTAGATCATGGCTCACGCAAGTGTCATCCTGAATTTTAATACGTTCCTAGAGAAAGCTAAGTTGAAAGATGATGGAAGCAACTTTGTAGACTGGGCTCGTAATCTTAAGCTAATCTTACAAGCTGGAAAGAAGGATTATGTCCTTAATGCTGCGCTAGGAGATGAACCACCCGCTACGGCTGATCAGGATGTTAAGAACGCTTGGTTAGCACGTAAGGAGGACTACTCAATAGTTCAATGTGCAGTCTTGTATGGCTTAGAACTGGGACTTCAACGTCGCTTTGAGCGTCATGGAGCATTTGAGATGTTCCAGGAGTTGAAGTTTATCTTTCAGAAGAACGCCCGGATCGAGAGGTATGAGACCTCCGATAAATTCTATGCTTGCAAGATGGAGGAAAACTCGTCTGTCAGTGAACATGTGCTCAAAATGTCTGGGTACTCAAACCGTCTAGCTGAACTGGGGATTGAACTCCCGCAAGAAGCTATCACTGACAGAATCCTTCAATCACTGCCGCCAAGCTACAAAGGCTTTGTGTTGAACTACAACATGCAAGGGATGAACAAGTCTCCCGGCGAGTTGTTTGCGATGCTGAAAGTCGCAGAGTCTGAACTCCGTAAAGAGCATCAAGTGTTGATGGTGATAAAGACCACTAGTTTCAAGAGAAACGGCAAAGGCAAGAAGGGCAATTCGAAGAAGAGCGGCAAGCCTGTTGCCAATCCGCCGAAGAAACCCAAGGCTGGACCTAAGCCTGAAACAGAGTGCTTCTATTGCAAGGGTATGGGTCACTGGAAGCGCAATTGCCCCAAGTATCTGGCAGATAAGAAGGCGGGTAAAGAAAAATCAGGTATATTTGATATACATGTTATTGATGTGTACTTAACCGGCTCTCGTAGTAGTGCCTGGGTATTTGATACCGGTTCTGTTGCTCACATTTGCAACTCGAAGCAGGAACTGCGGAATAGACGGAGGCTGGCGAAAGACGAAGTGACGATGCGCGTAGGAAACGGTTCCAAGGTTGATGCAATCGCCGTCGGCACCGTGTCACTTCAACTACCATCGGGATTAGTGATGAACTTAAATCATTGTTATTTAGTGCCTGCGTTGAGCATGAACATTATATCTGGATCTTGTTTATTGCGAGACGGTTACTCTTTTAAGTCTGAGAATAATGGTTGTTCTATTTCTATGAGTAACATCTTTTATGGTCATGCACCGAATGTGAGAGGATTGTTCATATTGAATCTCGATAGCGATACGCATATACATAACATTGAGACCAAAAGAGTTAGAGTAAACAATGATAGCGCCATATTTTTGTGGCACTGCCGCTTGGGTCATATTGGTGTAAAGCGCATGAAGAAACTCCATGCTGATGGACTTTTAGAGTCACTTGACTTTGATTCACTTGACACGTGCGAACCATGCCTCATGGGCAAGATGACTAAGACTCCGTTCTCCGGAACAATGGAGCGTGCAAGTGACTTGTTGGAAATCATACATACCGATGTGTGTGGTCCAATGAGCGTGGAGGCACGCGGCGGATATCGTTATTTTCTCACCTTCACTGACGATTTAAGTAGATATGGTTATGTCTACTTAATGAAGCACAAGTCTGAAACATTTGAAAAGTTCAAGCAATTTCAGAGTGAAGTGGAAAATCATCGTAACAAGAAGATCAAGTTCCTACGGTCTGATCGTGGGGGTGAATATCTGAGTTTCGAGTTTGGTACTCACTTAAGACAATGTGGAATTGTTTCACAGTTAACACCGCCTGGAACACCACAGCGTAATGGTGTGTCCGAACGTCGTAATCGTACTTTGTTAGAGATGGTGCGATCTATGATGTCTCTTACTGATTTGCCGTTATCTTTTTGGGGTTATGCATTAGAAACAGCTGCATTCACTTTAAATAGGGCACCATCAAAATCCGTTGAGACGACACCATACGAATTGTGGTATGGCAAAAGGCCAAAGTTGTCGTTTCTTAAAGTTTGGGGATGTGATGCTTATGTCAAAAAGCTTCAGCCTGAAAAGCTGGAACCCAAAGCGGAAAAGTGCGTCTTCATAGGTTACCCAAAAGAGACAGTTGGGTACACCTTCTATCTCAAATCCGAGGGCAAAGTGTTTGTTGCTAAGAACGGAACTTTTCTCGAGAAGGAGTTTCTCTCGAGAGAATTGAGTGGGAGGCAGATAGAACTTGACGAGGTTGTCGAACCTCTCATCCAACTGGATGGTGGCGCAGGGCAAGGGGAGACCTCTGTCGTTGCGACGCCGGTTGAGGAGGAAGTTAATGATGATGATCATGAAACTCCAGTTCAAATTTCTGTTGAACCACGCAGGTCGACGAGATCACGTGCTGCTCCAGAGTGGTACGGTAATCCCGTCTTATCGATCATGTTGTTAGACAACAATGAACCTGCGAATTATGAAGAGGCAATGGTGGGCCCAGATTCCAACAAATGGCTAGAAGCCATGAAATCCGAGATAGGATCCATGTATGAGAACAAAGTGTGGACTTTGGAGATACTACCTGAGGGCCGCAAGGCTATTCAGAACAAATGGATCTTCAAGAAGAAGACGGACGCTGACGGTAATGTGACCGTTTATAAAGCTCGACTTGTGGCAAAGGGTTTTTCACAAGTTCCAGGAGTTGACTACGATGAGACCTTCTCACCCGTAGCGATGCTTAAGTCCGTCAGAATCATGTTAGCAATAGCTGCATTTTTGATTATGAAATCTGGCAGATGGATGTCAAAACGGCGTTCCTTAACGGTTTCCTTAAAGAAGAGTTGTATATGATGCAACCCGAAGGTTTTGTCGATCCTAAAAATGCTGACAAAGTGTGCAAGCTCCAGCGATCCATTTATGGACTGGTGCAAGCATCTCGGAGTTGGAATAAACGCTTTGATGAGGTGATCAAAGCATTTGGGTTTATACAAGTGGTTGGAGAATCTTGTATTTACAAGAAAGTGAGTGGGAGCTCTGTGGCGTTTCTAATATTATATGTGGATGACATATTACTGATTGGAAACAATGTAGAGCTTTTGGAGAGCATAAAAGGTTACTTGAATAAAAGTTTCTCTATGAAGGACCTAGGAGAAGCTGCTTACATACTGGGCATTAAGATCTATAGGGATAGATCAAAACGCCTGATAGGACTTTCACAAAGCACGTACCTTGATAAAGTTTTGAAAAGGTTCAAAATGGAACAGTCCAAGAAAGGGTTCTTGCCAGTGTTACAAGGTACGAGATTGAGTAAGACTCAGTGCCCAGCAACTGATGAAGATAGAGAGCATATGTGCTCCGTCCCCTATGCTTCAGCCATAGGCTCTATCATGTATGCAATGCTGTGCACTAGACCGGATGTTAGCCTGGCCATAAGTATGGCAGGTAGGTTCCAGAGTAATCCAGGAGTGGATCACTGGACGGCGGTCAAGAATATCCTGAAGTACCTGAAAAGGACTAAGGAGATGTTTCTCGTGTATGGAGGTGACAAAGAGCTCGCCGTAAAAGGTTACGTCGATGCAAGCTTTGACACAGATCCGGACGACTCTAAGTCGCAAACCGGATACGTATTTATTCTTAATGGGGGTGCAGTAAGCTGGTGCAGTTCCAAGCAAAGCGTCGTAGCAGATTCTACATGTGAAGCAGAGTACATGGCTGCCTCGGAGGCGGCTAAGGAGGGTGTCTGGATGAAGCGGTTCATGACGGATCTTGGAGTGGTGCCAAGTGCACTGGATCCAATAACCTTGTTCTGTGACAACACTGGTGCCATTGCCTTAGCAAAGGAACCAAGGTTTCACAAGAAGACCAGACACATCAAACGACGCTTCAACCTCATCCGCGACTACGTCGAGGAGGAGGACGTAAATATATGCAAAGTGCACACGGATCTAAATGTAGCAGACCCGCTGACTAAACCTCTTCCACGGCCAAAACATGATCGACACCAGAACTATATGGGTGTCAGATTTATTACAATGTAATTCACATGGTGATGTGAGGGCTAGATTATTGACTCTAGTGCAAGTGGGAGACTGTTGGAATTGTGCCCTAGAGGCAATAATAAATGTATAGTTATTATTATAATTCCTGTATCAAGATAATAGTTTATTATCCATGCTATAATTGTATTGAATGAAGACTCATTTACATGTGTGGATACATAGACAAAACACCGTCCCTAGCATGCCTCTAGTTGGCTAGCCAGTTGATCGATGATAGTCAGTGTCTTCTGATTATGAACAAGGTGTTGTTGCTTGATAACTGGATCACGTCATTGGGAGAATCACGTGATGGACTAGACCCAAACTAATAGACGTAGCATGTTGATCGTGTCATTTTGTTGCTACTGTTTTCTGCGTGTCAAGTATTTATTCCTATGACCATGAGATCATATAACTCACTGACACCGGAGGAATGCTTTGTGTGTATCAAACGTCGCAACGTAACTGGGTGACTATAAAGATACTCTACAGGTATCTCCGAAGGTGTTAGTTGAGTTAGTATGGATCAAGACTAGGATTTGTCACTCCGTGTGACGAAGAGGTATCTCGGGGCCCACTCGGTAATACAACATCACACACAAGCCTTGCAAGCAACGTAACTTAGTGTAAGTTGCGGGATCTTGTATTACGGAACGAGTAAAGAGACTTGCCGGTAAACGAGATTGAAATAGGTATGCGGATACTGACGATCGAATCTCGGGCAAGTAACATACCGAAGGACAAAGGGAATGACATACGGGATTATACGAATCCTTGGCACTGAGGTTCAAACGATAAGATCTTCGTAGAATATGTAGGATCCAATATGGGCATCCAGGTCCCGCTATTGGATATTGACCGAGAAGTCTCTCGGGTCATGTCTACATAGTTCTCGAACCCGCAGGGTCTGCACACTTAAGGTTCGACGTTGTTTTATGCGTATTTGAGTTATATGGTTGGTTACCGAATGTTGTTCGGAGTTCCAGATGAGATCACGGACGTCACGAGGGTTTCCGGAATGGTCCGGAAACGAAGATTGATATGTAGGATGACCTCATTTGATTACCGGAAGGTTTTCGGAGTTACCGGGAATGTACCGGGAATGACGAATGGGTTCCGGGAGTTCACCGGAGGGGGGCAACCCACTCCGGGGAAGCCCATAGGCATTTGGGGGGGTCACACCAGCCCTTAGTGGGCTGGTGGGACAGCCCACCAATCCCCTATGCGCCAAGAGAGAAAAAATCAAAGAAAAGAAAAAAAAAAGGAAGAAGTGGGAAGGGGGAAGGACTCCCTCCCACCAAACCAAGTAGGACTCGGTTTGGGGGGGGAGAGTCCTCCCCCCTGGCTCGGCCGACCCCTTGGGGATACCTTGGACCCCAAGGCAAGGTCCCCCTCCCTCCTCCTATATATATGGGGCTTTTAGGGCAGATTTGAGACGACTTTCTCACGGCTGCCCGACCACATACCTCCATAGTTTTTCCTCTAGATCGCGTTTCTGCGGAGCTCGGGCGGAGCCCTGCTGAGACGAGATCATCACCAACCTCCGGAGCGCCGTCACGCTGCCGGAGAACTCTTCTACCTCTCCGTCTCTCTTGCTGGATCAAGAAGGCCGAGATCATCGTCGAGCTGTACGTGTGCTGAACGCGGAGGTGCCGTCCGTTCGGTACTAGATCGTGGGACTGATCGCGGGATTGTTCGCGGGGCGGATCGAGGGACGTGAGGACGTTCCACTACATCAACCGCGTTCTCTAACGCTTCTGCTGTACGATCTACAAGGGTACGTGGATCACTCATCCCCTCTCGTAGATGGACATCACCATGATAGGTCTTCGTGCGCGTAGGAAAATTTTTGTTTCCCATGCGACGTTTCCCAACATAAAGATTCCCACTAGCATATGGTGGTGACGAAACGAGAGGCTCTCAATCATGAAGAACATGGTGCTATTATGAAGCACAAGTGTGGAAAAAGATAGTAGCATTGTCCCTTCTCTCTTTTTCTCTCTCTTTTTTTTTGTTTGGGCTCTTTGGCCTCGTTTCATTTTTTTTATTTTTTTTGGTGGGCATCTTTGGCCTCTTTTTTTTTATTTCCTGACATGGGACAATGCTCTAATAATGATGATCATCACACTTTTATTTACTCACACCTCAAAGCTTAGAACGATGATGACTCTATAGGAAATGCCTCCGGCAGTGTACCGGGATGTGCAACGATCTAGCTTGGCGTATGACGTTGAAACATCTCGCTAGCTATCTTACGATCATGCAATGGCAATATGAAAGTGATAGCACAAGTCATGAGACGGAACGGTGGGAGTTGCATGGCAATATATCTCGGAATGGCTATGAAAATGCCATAGTAGGTAGGTATGGTGGCTGTTTTGAGGAAGGCATCTGGTGGGTTTGTGCACCGGCGAAAGTTGCACGGCACTAGAGAGGCTAGCAATGGTGGAAGGTGAAAGTGCATCCATACCATGGACTCACATTAGTCATGAAGAACTCACATACTTGTTGCGAAAGTTTTTATTAGTAATCAAAACAAAGTGCTAAACGCATACTCCTAGGGGAAGGGTTGGTAGGTCTTAACCATCGCGCGATCCCGACCTCAACACAAAGGATGCCAATCAATAGATCAATTATGCTCCGACTCCCTAACATAGCGGTTCACCATACGTGCATGCTACGGGAATCACTAACTTCAACACAAGTCTTTCTAGATTCACAACACCCTACTAACATAACTCTTAATATTACCAAATCCACGTCTCAAAACTAATTGAGAGGAATCAAAACTTCTCTTTCTACTCAATGCACATGAAGATGGAGGTTTTTGTATCCTCTTTGGGTACCTATCACCTTTGGGACTACTTTCATAGCACAAGCCAACTACCAAGTCACGCACCGCCGTGCTCTAAAAGATCTAAGTGAAGCACATAGAGCAAAATTATCTAGCTCAAAAGATATAAGTGAAGCACGATGAGCATTCTAGCAAAATCACGATGAGTGCATGTCTCTCTCAAAAGGTGTGCAGCAAGGATGATTGTGACACAACAAAAAGAAAATAATCCTACGATACAAGACGCTCCAAGCAAAACACATATCATGTGGTGAAAAAAAATATAGCTCCAAGTAATGTTACCGATGGATTGAAGACGAAAGAGGGGATGCCTTCCCGGGGCATCCCCAAGCTTAGGCTTTTTGGTGTCCTTGAATTTGGCTTGGGATGCCTTGGGAATCCCCAAGCTTTAGCTCTTTCCCCTCTTTATCCCTTTGTCCATAAGAACATCACCCAAAACTTCAAAACTTCACAACACAAAACTTAAACAGAAACTCGTGATATCATTAGCACAAGAAAACAAACTACCACCTCTTTAGTTACTGTAGAAAACTTAAATTATATTCATATTGGTGTTAAATTACTGTATTCTCACTTTTCCATGGCTAGTACCCCCTGATACTATCCATAGTTTCATCAAAACAAGCAACCAACTCAACAAAAACATAATCTGTCAAAAACAAACCAGTCTGTAGAAATCTGTATACTTCATATACTTCTGGTACCTCAAAAATTCTGAAAAATTACGACTGCCTGGGATAAAGGCATATCAACCAGTAGAAAAAATAATCAACTCAAAATCTATTTCTGAATAAAAATTAAAAATAATCTCATGAGTGACAAGTTTCTGTCTTTTTCCAGCAGGATCAAAAACCATCACCAAGACTAGTCATAAAGGTTTTGCTTGGCTCAAACACAAAAAGAAACACAAAAGACACAATCATAACAGAATTATGATGGTGTGGACGCAAAAAAAAAGATAAAAAAAGATAAATTCATTGGGTTGCCTCCCAACAAGTGCTATTGTTTAACGCCCTTAGCTAGGCATAAAGTGATAGAATCACATATCGTCGTGTTTGGTGCTCAAACCATAACTAGCCCTCATCATGGATTCATAGGGCAATCTTATTTTCTTTCTAGGAAAGTGTTCCATGCCCTTCTTTAAAGGAAAATGAAATCTAATATTCCCTTCCTTCATATCGATGATAGCACTGATAGTCCTTAGGAAAGGTCTACCAAGAATGATAGGGCATGTAGGATTGCAATCAATGTCAAGCACAACGAAATCCACGGGTACATAGTTCCTATTTGCAATAATAAGAACATCATTGATCCTTCCCATGGGTTTCTTGACAGTAGAATCCGCAAGATGCAAATTAAGAGAACACTCCTCAATCTCATTAAAACCCAGAACATCACATAAAGACTTTGGAATCGCGGAAACACTAGCACCCAAATCACACAAAGCATTGCATTTGTAGTTTTTTATTTTGATTTTTATAGTAGGTTCCCACTCATCATGAAGCTTTCTAGGGATAAAAATTTCCAATTCACGTTTCTCTTCAACAGATTTTATCATAGCTTCGACGATATGATCGGTAAAGGCCTTGTTTTGGCTATAAGCGTGTGGAGAGTTTAGCATGGATTGCATCAAGGAAATGCATTCAATAAAGGAGAAAATATCATAATTGAATTCCTTGAAATCCAAAGTAGTAATTCCATTACTACTCAAAGTTTTAATATCTTCTACTCCACTTTCAATGCTTTTAGCGTCAAGATAGATGGACTCCGAATCATTGGGGCATTTTTCAACCAAGGTGGATTCATATCCAGCCCCATCATCATTAGGTTTGACACAAGAAAACAAAGATTCCATGGGAGTCACACCAAGCACTTTAAGATCTTCGTGATTCTTATCACGAGAACACGCCTTTTTAAGCCATTCATGTCTAGCACGAATTTGGGCGGTTCTTTCTTTGCTCTCACTCATGGAAACACGCATAGCTTTCAAAGTTTCATCCATATTGATCTTGGGAGGAGCACATCTAACTTTCAAAGTATCAATATCACTATACATTTTATCAACGCTCCTAGCGAAATCGTCAATTTTGAGTAGTTTTTCCTCTATGGACGCATTGAAAATCTTTTGTGAGTTGATAAACTCTCTGATATTACTCTCTAGATCAGAGGGCAATCTATTGTAATTTACATGAGTATTGTTGTAGGAGTTGCCAAAGTTATTAGAGGGGTTACTAGGAAAAGGCCTAGGAACATAGTTTCCTCTAAAAGCATTGTTGTTGCCAAAATTATTCCTACCAACAAAATTAACGTCCAAGCTAGCGTTGCTACTCTCAATCAAGGAAGACAAGGGCATATCATTAGGATCTAAAGGAGCACTTCTACTAGCAACCAAATTCATTAACTCATCCATATTAGCACTTAACGAGTTAATTTCTTCTATAGCGTGTACCTTCTTACTAGTAGGTGACCTTTCAGTGTGCCACTGAGAGTAGTTCGTTATGATATTGTCTAGGAGTTTTGTAGCTTCTCCTAACGTGATTTCCATGAATGTTCCACCTGAGGCGGAGTCCAAGATATTTCTAGAAGCAAATTCAAGCCAGCGTAAAAGATTTGTATAATCATCCAAAGACTCAAGCCATGAGCGGGACAATTTCTAATCATCAATTTCATCCTCTCCCAAGATTGTGCAACATGTTCATGATCAAGTTGCTTAAAATTCATGATATCATTACGGAGAGAGATAATCTTAGCCGGCGGAAAATACTTGGATATCTAAGCATCTTTGCACTTATTCCAAGAATCAATACTATTTTTGGGCAAAGACGAAAACCAAGTTTTTGCTCGATCTCGCAACGAGAAAGGAAAAAAGCTTCAATTTAATCACATCATTATCCACATCTTTCTTCTTTTGCATATCGCAAAGCTCAATGAAGTTATTAAGATGGGATGCGACATCTTCACTAGGAAGGCCGGAGAATTGCTCTTTCATAACAAGATTCAGCAAAGCAGCATTGATTTCGTATGACTCCGCACTAGTGGCGGGAGCAATCAGAGTACTAATAAAATCATTATTATTGGTATTCAAGAAGTCACAAAGTTTGGTGTTTTCAGTCATGGTGACTTCAGCAAGCAAGCAAGCACACAAGCGAACAGGAAGCAGGCGAGAGAAAAGGGCGAACAAAAAAGGCAAACGAAAAAGGCAAATATTTTTGTAATTTTTTGTTTTTCAGAAGTGGGGGAGAGGAAAACGAGAGGCAAAAAAGTAAATGCAAGAGATGAGTTTGCGACACCTACTTGGATGAGTTATTGACTTGATCCTCCCCGGCAACGGCGCCAGAAATTCTTCTGCTACGGCGATAGAAATCTTCTGTCGTCTCTTGAGTTTGTGTTGGTTTTTCCCTTGAAGAGGAAAGGGCGATGCAGCACATGAGCAGTAAGTATTTCCCTCAGTTTGAGAACCAAGGTATCAATTCAGTAGGAGAATCGCGTCAAGTCCTGAGTACCTGCACAAACACAAAAGAGCTTGCACCCAACGCTATAAAGGGGTTGTCAATCCCTTCAAAATTGATTGCAAAGTGAGAACTGAAGGCAGAAAGTGCAACGAAGTAAAAGTGTAAGGCTGAAAATATGATGTGAAGTAGACCCGGGGGCCATAGTGTTCACTAGAGGCTTCTCTCAAAATAGCAAATATTACGGTGGGTGAACAAATTACTGTCGAGCAATTGATAGAACCGCGCAAAGTCATGACGATATCTAAGGCAATGATCATACATATAGGCATCACGTCCGAGACAAGTAGACCGATACTTTCTGCATCTACTACTATTACTCCAGACATCGACCGCTATCCAGCATGCATCTAGTGTATTGAGTTCATGACGAACAGAGTAACGCCTTAAGCAAGATGACATGATGTAGAGGGATAAACTCAAACCAATGATGAAAACCCCATCTTTTTACCCTTGATGGCAACAACACAATGCGTGCCTCGCCACCCCGTCTATCACTGGATGAGGTCACCGCACGGTATGAACCCAAAACCAAGCACTTCTCCCATTGCAAGAATCATAGATCAAGCTGGCTAAACAAAACCCACAACTCGAAGAGAATTACAAGGATAGATCATGGTGTTGATGAAGAAGCCCTACATATCCGAATCCCCCCTCCGGCAGGGCACCAGAACATGCCCCACATGGGATCTTGCGGAGACAGAAGCTTGCGGCGGCGGAAAAGTATTTTCGTGGATCCCCTGATTTTTTCTCGGATTTTAGGGAATATATAGGTGAAAGATCTAGGGCAGAGGAGGCCCAGGGAACCCATAATCATGGGAGGCGCAGCCCCCTGGCCGCGGCTAGGGGGCTTGTGGGGTCCCTCGTGGCCCTCTTCCTTGGTTCTCAAGTCTCCCGATCGTCTTCTGTTTCGGAAAAAATCTTTTCGGAAGTTTTATTCCGTTTGGACTCCGTTTAAAATCCTCCTCTAAAAGGGGTCAAAAACACGAAAAAAACAGGAACTGGCACTTGGCACTGAGTTAATAAGTTAGTCCCAAAAAACATATAAAAGGCATACAAAACATCCAAAGTTTGACAAGATAATAGCATGAAACCATCAAAAATTATAGATACGTTGGAGACGTATCACCGGGTCATAACACATAGTAGGTGACTAGAACTTGCAAGATAGGATCAAGAACACACATATATTGGAGACAACATAATAGGTTTAGATCTGAAATCATGGCACTCGGGCCCTAGTGACAAGCATTAAGCATGGCAAAGTAGTAGCAACATCAATCTCAGAACATAGTGGATACTAGGGATCAATCCCCGTCAAGACTAACTCGATTACATGATAGATCTCATCCAACCCATCACCGTCCAGCAAGCCTACGATGAGATTACTCACGAATGGTGAAGAGCATCATGGAATTGGCGATGAAGGAAGGTTGATTATGATGATGGCGACGATCTCCCCTCTCTGGAGCCCAGAACGGACTCCAGATCTGCCCTCCAGAGGAAGAACAAGAGGTGGCGGCGCCTCCGTATCGTAAAACGCGATGAACTCTTCTCCTTGATTTTTTCCAGACGAAAGGGACTAAATAGAGCTGAGATTGGAGGCGGTGGAGCAACGTGGGGCCCACAAGCCTGCCAGGCGCGGCTAGGGGGCCCGCGCGTGGTGGGCTTGTGGGCTCTCAGCTCCACCCCTCCGGTTGATTCTTGCGCCAGTATTTTTTATATATTCCACAAAAAATCCCCGTAAATTTCCAGGTCATTCCAAGAACTTCTATTTCTACGCAAAAACAACACCATGGCAATTCTGCTGAAAACAGCGTTAGTCCGGGTTAGTTCCATTCAAATCATGCAAATTAGAGTCCAAAACAAGGGCAAAAGAGTTTGGAAAAGTAGATACGAGGGAGACGTATCAGTGGCCAGGGGCTAGCCCGCGCCAGCAGGTCGCCTGGGTGACCTGGAGCTCTTCTCCGGCTCCGCTTCGCCTCGGAATTTTCCTAATTTTGCAAAAACACATAATACGAAACTTTTATTGATGTTCGTGAAGTTTCCTTACTGTATTTCATACCTATTCTTATTCTGCTTCTGCCGGTGTGTGATACAGTGTTGTAATATGTTCTTCGTGAGTGGCTACATGTATCACATCTACCTCTACATTTATGGGGTCTCCATCCATGTAATGCTTGAGTCTCTGCCCATTCACAACATGTGGTTTTGTGCCTTCAAAATTATTAATATTGATTGCATTGGAGCGGTAGACTTCTCCGATATCGTACGGTCCTTCCCACTTGGAAAGTAATTTACCTCGAGAAAACCTGAAACGAGATCTATACAACAAAACTTTATCACCAACATTAAATTCATGTTTCAAAATTCTCTTGTCATGCCACTTCTTTACCTTTTCTTTGAACATTTTCGTGCTCTCGTAAGCTTCACTTCTCCACTCATCTAGAGAAGACAAGTTCATGAGACGCTTTTCACCAGCAAGCTTTGGATCAACATTAAGCTCTCTAACAGCCGAGAAAGCTTTGTGCTCCAACTCTAGAGGTAGATGGCACGCCTTGCCATAAACCATCTTATACAGAGACATCCCCATGGGATTTTTGTAAGAAGTTCTATACGTCCACAAGGCATCTCCTAGATTATTGGACCAGTCCTTTCTAGAATTGTTCACTGTCTTTTGCAAGATCAACTTGACCTCTCTATTTGTGATCTCAACTTGCCCACTTGTTTGAGGGTGGTAAGGTGAAGCAATTCTATGATTAACATCATATTTGGCTAGAGATTTTCTAAAAGCATCGTGTGTAACATGTGATCCTCCATCGGTCATGAGGTACCTAGGTACACCAAACCTAGGGAAGATTACATCCTTGAGCATTTTAAAATATGTCTTGTGATCAACACTTTTAGTGGGGATTGCTTCAACCCACTTGGTCACATAATCAACAACTACCAAGATGTGAGTGTACTTGTGTGAAGGAGGGAAAGGACCCATAAAATCAAAACCCCAGCAATCAAAAGGCTCAATGACTAGAGAATAATTCATAGGCATCTCATTCCTCCTACTAATGTTACCAACTCTCTGGCACTTATCACAAGATAAACATAATTTCTAGCATCTTTAAAAAAAGTAGGCCAATAAAAACCTGATTGGAGAACCTTGTGTGTGGTCCTCTCACCGGCATGATGTCCTCCATAAGGACTACTGTGACATTGTCTCAAGATATCCTTCTGCTCATGCTCCGGTATGCATCTCCTCACAATTCCATCCGCACCTTCTCTAAAAAGATGTGGGTCATCCCAAAAGTAATACCTCAAGTCGTGGAAGAACTTCTTCCGCTGCCGAAATGTTAAACCTGGAGGCAAAAACTTTGCAACAATAAAGTGAGCATAATCTGCATACCATGGATCTGAATTAGATTTCACCTGCAAAACAGCTAACTGTTCGTCAGGAAAACTATCGTTGACCGGAATAGGATCATGTGGTATGTCCTCCATCCTGGAAAGGTTGTTTGCTACAGGGTTGTCTGCTCCTTTCCCATCAACAATCTACAAATCAAATTCTTGAAGAAGAAGGACCCATCTGATAAGCCTTGGTTTGGCATCCTTCTTTTCCATAAGATACTTAATAGTAGCATGATTAGTATGAATGATGACTTTAGAATCAACAATGTAAGGCCTAAACTTATCACAAGCAAACGCTACCGCTAAAAATTCTTTCTCAGTAGTAGCGTAATTCTTTTGAGCACTATCAAGGGTTTTGCTAGCATAATGGATAACATTCAATTTCTTTTCAACCCTTTGTCCTAACACAACTCCAACCGCAAAATCACTAGCATCACACATGATTTCAAAAGGCAAATTCCAATCAGGTGGTTGGACTATAGGGGCGATTATCAAGGCTTTCTTAAGAACTTCGAAGGATTCCTTACAATCTTCATCAAACACAAAAGGAATATCCTTCTGGATAAGATTAGTGAGGGGTTTCGAAGTTTTAGAGAAGTCTTTAATAAATCTTCTATAGAAACCAGCATGGCCGAGGGAACTACGAATACCTCTGATGTCCTTTGGATAAGGCATTCTCTCGATTGCTTCAAGCTTTGCCCTGTCCACCTCGATTCCCTTTTTAGAAATCTTGTGGCCAAGAACAATCCCCTCATTGACCATGAAGTGGCACTTCTCCCAGTTGAGTACCAAGTTCGTCTCCTCACATCTGTGCATAATTTTATTAAGGTTGTGGAGACAATGGTCAAAAGAGGTTCCATAGACGTAGAAATCGTCCATGAAGACCTCCACAATTTCCTCACAAAACCATGAAAGACAGCGGACATACACCTTTGAAAAGTAGCATGAGCATTGCATAAAACAAAAGGCATACGTCTATAAGCATAAGTACCAAAGGGACAAGTAAAAGTGGTCTTCTCTTGGTCGCCGGTATTAACATGAATTTGAGAGAAGCCACAGTACCCATCAAGATAGCAAAAGTGAGTGTTTTTGGATAACCTTCCAAGCATTTGGTCGATGAACAGCAGCGGGTAGTGGTCCTTCTTGGTTGCCTTGTTCAGCTTCCTGTAATCAATACACATTCTATATCCAATAATAATTCTTTGATGTATTAGTTCATTCTTATCATTAGGAACCACATTCGTACCTCCTTTCTTGGGAACGCAATGTACTAGACTTACCCACTTACTATCAGCTATAGGGTAGATAATACCTGCGGCTATAAGCTTGAGGATTTCGGTCCTCACAACATCCTTCATCTTTGGGTTCAACCATCGTTGATGATCAACAACCGGTTTAGCATCGGGCTCAAGATTGATAGTATGCTGACAAATAGATGGACTAATCCCCTTAAGATCATCAAGGGTATAGCCAATAACGCCTCGGTGTTTATGAAGGACTTCCAATAATCGCTCTTCTTCATATCCTGAAAGGTTAGAATTGATAATAACAGGATATACTTTCTTTTCATCTAAATAAGCATACTTGAGCGTACTGGGAAGAGGTTTGAGATCAAACACCGGGTCTTCTTTTGGTTTTGATAAAATTCCCAAAGGTTCAACCGGAAGGTTGTGCTTCAGGATAGCAGGTTGTCTCAAGAATATGTCATCTAGCTCATTCCTTTCCTGTATATGCATATCATTCTCGTGGTTTTCCATAAATTGCTGCAAAGGATCGTTAGGAAGAATAGCAATAGAAGAAATATCTTCAATAAATTTATCATTACTAGGCAGATCAGTACCACGAGTTTGCTTCGAGAATTTAGAGAAGTTGAATTCATATGGCTCACCACTAAATTCAGTAGATACTTTTCCCTTTCTGCAATCTATAATAGCTCCACAAGTTTTGAGAAAAGGCCTACCAAAGATAATAGGACAAAAACTATCTTGCACTGAACCAAGTACTAGAAAGTTGGTAGGATACTTTACCTTTCCACATATAACTTCAACATCTTGCACATTTCCAATAGGAGAGATAGTTTCTTTGTTTGCAAGATGAATAGTAACATCAATTTCTTCAATTTCACATGGTAGAATCTCATTCATGATCTCTTGATAAAGTGAAAAAGGAATAACACTAGCACTAGATCCCAAATCACATATCCCATAATAATTATGATCTCCTATTTTAACAGATACAACTGGAGTACCTGAAATTGGGCCTTTATTATTGGCTGTAACAAGGTTAGTGGAAACAACACAAAATTTTATATTAGAATCCTCAATATTACTAGTAACAAGATCCTTGACTAATGCAACTTGAGGATCGGCTTTAATCAGGTCCTCATGCTCATCAGTCGTTCTTTCACTTTTATTCAGGATGCGTGTGACAAAAGAATGCTCCCTCATCCTTGCAGGAAAAGGGGGCTTTTCATATTCAAATGCACGCAAGACATGGTCAACAGCATTAATATCGACAGGGTAATTATTTAAAAGATTTATGGTGTTGATCCTACTTCTTCACAGAAGAGTCAATATGAGAGGCAAAGTCTTTGCAAAAATCAATTAGAAGCTGGGAATCAAGACCAATCTTAGTGCAAAAGGTATTGAAGTAATCAATTTTCACATAGCTCTCAATGTAATCACGCTCATAATTTATAACGGGTTCAATACCTTTATCAATCTCCCAGTCTTCAGTGTTCTTCTGGATCCTTTCAATAAGATCCCACTTAGCTTCAGTGATTTTTTTAGAGAACGCCCCACTAGAGGAAGCATCAAGCATCTCTTTATCTTGACGAGAAAGCCTTGCATAAAAAATTGTAAGAATAATTTCTTTGGAGAGCTCATGATTGGGACATTTGAGCATTAATGACTTCAATCTCCCCCAAGCTTGAGCGATGCTTTCTCCGTCACGAGACCAAAAGTTATAAAAATAGTTCCTGCCTCGATGTATTTCATGAAGAGGATAAAACTTTGCATAAAAGAGAGGCATAAGATCTTGCCAATTTAGTAAATGAGAGTCATCAAGAAGCCTATACCAATCCAAAGCCTTATATTTTAATGATAGAGAGAATATCTTTCTCATAACAAAATCCATCAATATACCTGCAACCTTAAATAAGGAGCATAGTTGTGAAAGATATAGCAAGTGTTCACCTAGATGACTATCTCCTGCATATCGATTAGCCAAAACACAATCAATAATACCAGTTGGTATTTTAAAGGGCAAAATTTCAGTAGGTGGGGGAGGCTTCTCCACCACATTAGCGTTGGGGCGGTTCCCCACAAGCAACAAACCAAGAGCAGAGTTGTCCATAGGGACAAAAATTGGAAAGAGTAAAACAAAAACAGCACGTAGAGTGTAAAGGTTTCCTTACCAAATTCACTTACCAATAGCGCTACACTCCCCGGCAACGGCGTCAGAAAATGGTCTTGATGACCCATAAGTGCAGGGGATCTATCGTAGCCTTTTCGATAAGTAAGAGTGTCGAACCCAACGAGGAGCAGAAGGTATTGACAAGTGATCTTGAGCAAGGAATAACTGCATGTACTAAAAAGTAATTTTTTATGGGTTTTCTAGTATAAGCAACGAGGAAATAAATGCAAGTAAAGTAAATGATGTCGAGGTGCAGAAAGTGGTTCAATCCTTTTGAACACAAAGGATAAGCCGAGGGACTAAACTTATAAAGACTAAGGCATTCGTGAGGACACACGTGAGAGATAGTCAAGTGCTTTCGCCATACTCTGTCTAGTACTATGTTTTGTATTGATAAGTGTTATGTGGGTGGATCTTAACTAGTGCACCGTCTAGGCTAAGACGAGTACACTCTTATGATTAATCCCTCTTGCAAGCATCCGCAAATACAAGAGAGAAATTAAGGCAAAGCCTAACCATAGCAATAAGCTTTAGGATCCAATACTCCCTCATGCAAAAGTATGCGAACTGGGATTCAGGTTTCTGTCACTCCGGCAACCCACCATAAGCATTCTTTATACACGATGCATTCCCCTAGGTCCTTAAAAAGGCGAAGTGTTATGTAGTCGATGTTCACATAACACCACTAGAAGAATAACATCATAACTTAAATATCAATCAACACATATTACTTCAACATCATATGACTACTAGCATCTAGACTT
The DNA here is from genome assembly GCF_904849725.1 of Hordeum vulgare subsp. vulgare. Classification (NCBI taxonomy): domain Eukaryota; kingdom Viridiplantae; phylum Streptophyta; class Magnoliopsida; order Poales; family Poaceae; genus Hordeum; species Hordeum vulgare. The sequence continues at coordinate 536,246,533 of NC_058520.1, read as the reverse complement.
TTCCCATGTCCTCAAGAACTAACAGAACTTCCAAAGACATAAAAGAGATAATGATCAGAGGTGGTGAAAATATGATTAACAATCTGGTCATACCAATAATCCTCCAACAAAATATGAATAGCATTCACCACAAAAGAGTAATCAACACCGGTAGAGTAGAGGGGATGAATAGTGCAAGGTACAACTCCGATTGCAATGGTGAAGTAGATGGGATGAAGGTGGAGATGGTGTTGGTTGGTGATGATGGTGATGATGATCTCGATGATGCTCGTGACGATGGTGATGACAATGGGGACGATCTCCCCTTCCGGGAGTAATTCTCCCCGGCGGAATCTGCCCGCCGGAAAGGTCTTTTCTTCTCTGTAGGTTTCCACCGCGGAGCGGCGGCGGAACTGCAAAAACTCTCCCGTCCCGTTACTTTTAGGTCAAGAGGAACATATAGGCCAAAGGAGAGCACCGGAGGCAGGACCCACCACCCAGGCGGCCTCCTTGCACGACCTTGGGGGGCCCACGCGAGCAGGTCGCCTCGGTGACCTATGGCCCCCTTCCGGCCCTTCTTTGGTCTGTCTTCGGGATTTGTTCAGAAACTTCTTCCCTCAAATTTTCAGCGCAGTTGGAGATGTTCTCATATTGCAACTCTTCGTGCTATTTTCTCCGCTGAATTCTACGTTTGTTGTTTTGGCACCGGAAAGTTGTAAACTGTGTAAAATAAGCCAAAACACTATAAGTACATCAGCATAATGTGAAATATATCAATGAATAGAGAAAAAATATGATACAAAATAGTGATGCATTTTGGACCTATCAACTCCCCCAAGCTTAGACCTCGCTTGTCCCCAAGCGAATTCTGAGCTCGGTAAACCTGTCCACAAGTTTAGAGAGTGAAGTGTCGATAAATAAGAATACAGACAAGAAGCATCATAATTTCCCTACTAAACTCAACCATCCTCAACAACAATCTCAACTCATAAGGCCCTTATGAAAGAGTAATATCGATTACAATCAAAAGTAGAGCTAAGAAAACTCATCAAACCATGGCAAACATGTCCTTGGTGAAAGAACAACTAGTAACTTTTAACTTTTTGTTCTTCCTCTTATATTTTGATGGGATCAATTGAATCTTTTTGAAAGAACATGTTATTAGTCAAGAAGTGAAAATGCTAACACAAAGGAAGATGTTTGCTTTAGCTAAGCTTTAACAAACAACTTACTTATCTTAATGATAACATCAACAAAGGTGTAATATGACAACTCTCAATGAAACAATATAAATGCATGCATCTTTGTCAATCATAAAGTGTGTGCTCTTTTCAGGATAGAAAGAAGTAGGTTTTACTAACTCAACATAAAAGTAAAAGATTGGCCCTTCGCAGAGGGAAATAGGGAAAACTCATGTGTTAGAGCTTTCTTAGAGATTTTGAAATCAACAAGATTGTAAAACAAGCTTTTGAGAGGTGCATAATTTGTCAACGAACGCTAGTAGATAGCCCAATACTACTCATGTTGGATAAGTTTTATGGAACGGCTCCCAAAGTGGGGATGATCACACCCCCTTAGTCTCCTTTGTTTATCACTACCAAAGTGTTCCGATTTCTCATCAACAAAGCGTGAAGGAGTTTTTTTTTGTTATTATCTTTTACGAGTTGGGCGCGCTCATGCCAGCCCCTCATCGTATTAGGGGCTCGTAGATCACATGCAAACCCAAGATAAAACTTGTCCAGTATGAGAAGATCATGAAATATCTACTACTTCCTCATGAGCTAAAACAGAGGCAGAAAACTAGGAGTAATATTTGAAGGTTTAAAGATAGCGCATGAGTAACATACTTTAGGAGTGGCGGTGAAATACCACGTATAGGGAAGGTATGGTGGACTCTTTGGAAGGTTGAGGTTTCAGGGTATGGATGCACAAGCAGTATTCCCGCTTAGTGCACGGGTTGGCTAGCAAAGGCTTTTGAGAGCAGACAAATAATGTTGACTTTTGAAGTAGATGGGATGAAGGTGGAGATGGTGCTGGTGTTGGTGATGATGGTGATGATGCTCGTAATGATGGTGATGACGATGAGGATGATCTCCCCTTCCCGGAGGAATTCTCCCCGGCGGAATCTGCCCCCGGAATGGTCTTTTCTTCTCTGTAGGTTTCTGCCGCGGAGCGGCGGTGGAACTGCGAAAACTCTCCCGTCCCCGTAACTTTTAGGTCAAGAGGAACATATAGGTCAAAGGAGAGCACCGGAGGCGGGACCCACCACCCAGGCGGCCTCCTTGCGCGACCTAGGGGGGCGCCAGCAGGTCGCCTGGGTGACATGTGGCCCCCTTCCGGCCCTTCTTTGGCCTGTCTTCGGGATTTGTTCAGAAACTTCTTCCCTCAAATTTTCAGCGCAGTTGGAGATGTTCTGATATTGCAACTCTTCGTGTTATTTTCTCCGTTGAATTATGCGTATGCTGTTTCGGCAAGAGAAAGTTGTAAACTGTGTAAAATAAGCCAAAACACTATAAGTACATCATCATAATGTGAAATATCAATGAATAGAGGAAAATTATGATATAAAATAGTGATGCATTTTGGACGTATCACCTACCTAGGCTCAACATAGAGGCGAGCCCGCCGGACTAAACCCTATGCATGTAGGAGTCTTGGCCTCATCGCCCTTTGCACTCGTGTATGTTGCGAGGGCGACCGAGATTAGTCGTGACACCTCTTATACAAGATCAATGCTTACACGGACCACGCGGGTGCGCACAACTACAATGCTGACGTTGTTGGAAATATGCCCTAGAGGCAAAAATAAATTAGTTATTATTATATTTCTTTGTTCATGACAATCGTTTATTATCCATGTTATAATTGTATTGATTGGAAACACAATACTTGTGTGGATACATAGACAAAACACTGTCCCTAGTAAGCCTCTAGTTGACTAGCGCGTTGATCAAAGATGGTCGAGGTTTCCTGACCATAGGCAAGTGTTGTCACTTGATAACGGGATCACATCATTAGGAGAATCATGTGATGGACTAGACCCAAACTAATGAACGTAGCATGTTGATTGTGTCATTTTGTTGCTACTGTTTTTCTGCGTGTCAAGTATTTATTCCTATGACCATGAGATCATATAACTCACTGGCACCGGAGGAATACCTTGTGTGCATCAAACGTCGCAACGTAACTGGGTGACTATAAAGGTGCTCTACATGTATCTCCGAAGGTGTCCGTTGAGTTAGTATGGATCAAGACTGGGATTTGTCACTCCGTGTGACGGGGACGTATCTCAGGGCCCACTCGGTAATACAACGTCACACACAAGCCTTGCAAGCAATGTGACTTAGTGTAAGTCATGGGATCTTGTATTACGGAACGAGTAAAGAGACTTGTCGGTAAACGAGATTGAAATAGGTATGCGGATACTGACGATCGAATCTCGGGCAAGTAACATACCGATGGACAAAGGGAATGACATACGGGATTATATGAATCCTTGGCACTGAGGATCAAACGATAAGATCTTCATAGAATATGTAGGATCCAATATGGGCATCCAGGTCCCGCTATTGGATATTGACCGAGGAGTCCCTCGGGTCATGTCTACATAGTTCTCGAACCCGCAGGGTCTGCGCACTTAAGGTTCGGCGTTGTTTTATGCGTATTTGAGTTACATGGTTGGTTACCGAATGTTGTCGGAGTCCCGGATGAGATCATGGACGTCACGAGGGTTTCCGGAATGGTCCGGAGATGAATATTGATATATAGGATGACCTCATTTGATTACTGGAAAGTTTTCGGCATTACCGGGAATGTACCGGGAGTGACGAATGGGTTCCGGATGTTCACCGGGGGGGGCAGCCCATCCCGAGGGAGCCCATAGGCCTTAGGGGTGAGGGGTGCCGCACCAGCCCTTAGTGTGCTGGTGGGCAAGCCCAAGAAGGCCCGTGCGCAGGAGAGAAAGAAAAATCAAAGAGAAAAAAAAAGGGAAGTGGGAAAATAGAGAAGGACTCCACCTTCCAATCCTAGTTGGACTAGGATTGGAGGAGGAATCCTCCTCCCCCCACTTAGGCCGACCCCTTGGGGTTCCTTGAGCCTCAAGGCAAGGCCCCTCCCCTCCCTCCTATATATACTGAGGTATTAGGGCTGATTTGAGACAACTTTGCCACGGCAGCCCGACCACATACCTCCACGGTTTTTCCTCTAGATCGTATTTCTGCGGAGCTCGGGCGGAACCCTGCTGAGATAGATCACCACCAACCTCCGGAGCACCGTCACGCTGCCGGACAACTCATCTACCTCTCCGTCTCTCTTGCTGGATCAAGAAGGCCGAGATCATCATCGAGCTGTACGTGTGCTGAACACGGAGGTGCCGTCCGTTCGACACTAGATCGGAGCGGATCGCGGGACGGTTCATGGGACGGTTCGCGGGGCGGATCAAGGGACATGAGGACGTTCCACTACATCAACCGCGTTTCTTAATGCTTCCTGCTGTGCGATCTACAAGGGTACGTAGATCGGAAATCCCCTCTCGTAGATGGACATCACCATGATAGGTCTTCGTGCGCGTAGGAAATTTTTTGTTTCCCATGCGACGTTCCCCAACAGAGGCATCATGAGCTAGGTTCATGCGTAGATGTTATCTCGAGTAGAACACAAAAGTTTTTGTGGGCGATGATGTGCAATTTGCTGCCCTCCTTAGTGTTTTCTTGATTCTGCGGTATTGTTGGATCGAAGCGGCTCGGACCGACATTACTCGTACGCTTACGAGAGACTGGTTTCATCGCTACGAGCAACCGTGTTGCTCAAAGATGACTGGCGAGTGTCGGTTTCTCCAACTTTAGTTGAACCGGATTTGACCGAGGAGGTCCTTGGAGAGAGGTTAAACAGCAATTCATACATCTCCGTTGTGGTGTTTGCGTAAGTACGATGAGATCCTACTAGATACCCATGGCAACCACGTAAAACATGCAACAACAATTAAAGGACATCTAACTTGTTTTTGCAGGGTATGCTTGTGATGTGATATGGCCAACGACGTGATGTGATATATTGGATGTATGAGATGATCATGTTGTAATAGTTAATATCGACTTGCACGTCGATGGTACGGCAACCGGCAGGAGCCATAGGGTTGTCTTTAAACTAACGTTTGTGCTTGCAGATGCGTTTACTATATTGCTAGGACGTGGCTTTAGTAGTAATAGCATGAGTAGCACGACAACCCCGATGGCGACACATTGATGGTGATCATGATGACGGAGATCATGGTGTGGCGCCGGTGACAAGAAGATCGTGCCGGTGCTTTGATGATGGAGATCAAGAAGCACATGATGATGGCCATATCATGTCACTTATGAATTGCATGTGATGTTAATCCTTTATGCACCTTATCTTGCTTAGAACGACGGTAGCATTATGAGGTGATCTCTCACTAAAATTTCAAGCTCAAATTGTGTTCTCCCCGACTGTGCACCGTTGCGACAGTTCGTCGTTTCGAGACACCACGTGATGATCGGGTGTGATAGACTCAACGTTCACATGCAACGAGTGCAAAACAGTTGCACACGCAGAACACTCGGGTTAAACTTGACGAGCCTAGCATGTGCAGACATGGCCTCGGAACACAAGAGACCGAAAGGTTGAGCATGAATCATATAGTTGATATGATTAGCATAGAGATGCTTATCACTGAAATTATACTCAACTCACGTGATGATCGGACTTGAGTTAGTGGATTTGGATCATGCGCCACTCGAATGACTAGAGGCATGTCTATTTGAGTGGGAGTTCTTAAGTAATATGATTAATTGAACTAATTATCATGAACATAGTCTAATGGTCTTTGCGAATTACGATGTAGCTTGCGCTATAGCTCTACTGTTTTTATATGTTCCTAGAGAAAATTTAGTTGAAAGTTGATAGTAGCAACTTTACGGACTGAGTCCGTAAAACTGAGGATTGTCCTCGTTGCTGCACAGAAGGCTTATGTCCTTAATGCACCACTCGGTGTGCTGGACCTCGAGCGTCGTCTGTGGATGTTGTGAACATCTGACATACACGTTTCTGATGACTATGCGATAGTTCAGTGCAAAATACCTAATACCTTAGAAGCAAGGCGCCGAAGATGTTTTGAAACGTCACGGAACATAAGAGATGTTCTAAAGAGATGAAATTGTGATTTCATGCTCGTGCCCTTGTTAATAAGTATGAGACCTCCGACAAGATTCTTTGTCCACAAAGTAAAAGGAGAAAAGCTCAATCGTTGAGCATGTGCTCAGATTGTCTGAGTACGACAATCGCTTGAATCAAGTGGGAGTTAATCTTCCAGATGAGATAGTGATGGTTCTCCAAAGTCACTGCCACCAAGTTGTGAGAGCTTCGTGATGAACTATAACATATCAAGGATAGATACAATGATCCTTGAGCAATTCGCGATGTTTGACACTGCGAAAGTAGAAATCAAGAAGGAGCATCAATAGTTGATGGTTAGTAAAACCACTAAGTTTCAAGAAAGGCAAGGGCTAGAAGGAATACTTCGTGAAACGGCAAAACAGTTGCTGCACTAATGAAGAGACCCAAGATTAAACCCAAACCCGAGACTAAGTGCTTCTGTTATGAGGAACGGTCACTAAGGCGGAGCTACCCTAGATGTTTGGTGGATAAGAAGGCTGGCTAAGTCGACAGAAGTATATTTGATATACATGATATTGATGTATACTTTACTAGTACTCCTAGTAGCACGAGGGTATTGGATACTGGTTCAGTTACTAAGTGATTAGTAACTCGAAATAAAAGCTACGGAATAAATGGAGACTAGCTAAAGGCGAGGTGACGATACATGTTGGAAGTGTTTCCAAGGTTTATATGATCAAATGTCGCATGCTCCCTCTACCATCGGGATTGGTGTTGAACCTAAATAATTGTTATTTGGTGCTTGCGTTAAGCATGAACATGATTGGATCGTGTTTATTGCAATACGATTATTCATTTAAAGAGAATAATGGTTACTCTATTTGCTTGAATAATCACCTTCAATGGTTTATTGAATCTCAATCGTAGTGTTACACATGTTCATGATATTGGTGCCAAAAGATACAAGGTACTCATGATAGTACCACTTACTTGTGGCACTGCCGCTTGAGTCATGTTGGTATAAATTGCATGAAGAGGCTCCATGCTGATGGATCTTTATACTCACTTGATTTTGAATCACTTGTGGCATGCAAATCATACCACATGAGAAAGGCCTTGTTTTCATTGAGATGAAACAAGATAGTAACTTGTTGGAAGTAATACATTTTGATGTATGCAGTCGAATGAGTGCTGAGGCACGCAGTGGATATCATTGTGTTCTTACTTCAATGACGATTTGAGTAGATACATGAGTATTTACTTAATGAATCACAAGTCTGAAATATTGAAAAGGTTCAATTCTGTTTCAGAGTGAAGTTCGTCGTAACAAGAGGATAAATTGTCTACGATATGATCATAGAGGTGAATTTCTGAGTTGCAAGTTTTGATACACAGTTAAGACAATGTGGAAGTTGTTTCGCAATTCATGCCACCAAGAACACCATGGTGTGATGGTGTCATAGCCGTGACCTATTTGATATGGTGCATACTGTGATGTCTCTTATCAAATTACCACTATCATTTATGGGTTATGCATTAGAGACAACTGCATTCACCTTAAATAGGGCACCGCGTAATTCCGTTGAGATGACATAGTATAGACTGAGATTTAGAGAAATCTAAGCTGTCGTTTCTTGAAAGTTTGGGGCTGTGACACTTATGTGAAAAGGTTTCAGTCTGATAAGCTCGAACCCAAAGCGGATAAATGCATCTTCATAGGATATCCAAAACAGTTCGGTGCATCTCCTATCTCAGATCCGGAAGCAAAGTGTTTGTTTCTAGAAACGGATCCTTTCTCGAGGAAAGGTTTCTCTCGAAAGAATTGAGTGGGAGAGTGGTGGAACTTGATGAGGTTATTGAACCGTCACTTCAACCAGTGTGTAGCAGGGCGCAGGAAGTTGTTCCTGTGGCGCCTACACCAAATGAAGTGGAAGCTGATGATAGTGATCATTAGAGCTTCGGATCAAGCTACTACAAATGTCGTAGGTCGACGAAGGTCGCGTACTACTACAAAGTGGTATGGTAACCCTGTCTTGGAGGTCATGTTGTTGAGCAACAATGAACCTACGAGTTATGGAGAAGCAATGGTGGGCCCGGATTCTGACAAATGGCTGGAGGCCATGAAATCCGAGAGAGGATCCATGTATAAAACAAAGTGTAGACTTTGGAACAACACTTGATGGTAGTAAGACTATTAAGTAAAGATGGGTCTTTAAAAGGAAGACAGACGATGATGGTGATAAGTCACTATTAAGAAAAGCTCAACTTGTCACAAAGATGTTTTCGACAAGATCAAAGAGTTGACTATGATGTGACTTTCTCACTCGTAGCAATGCTAAAATTCTGTTGGAATTATGTTAGTAGTTGCTGCATTATTTGTGAAATATTGCACATGGGAAGACAAAACATTGTTTCCTCGACGGTTTCCTTGAGGAAAGATTGTATGTGATACAATCAGAAGGTTTTGTCGATCCTAAGGATACTAACAAGTATGCAAGCTCCAGCGATCCTTTATGGACTGGTGCAAGCATCTCGGAGTTGGAATATACGCTTTGATGAGATGATCAAAGCTTTTGGGTTTGTACAAGGTTTATAAGAAACTTGTATTTCTAAAGAAGTGAGTGGGAGCACTATAGAATTTCTGATAAGTATATGTGGCTGACATATTGTTGATCAGAAGTAATGTAGAATTTCTGTGAAGCATAAAAGGTTGTCTGAAAGGAGTTTTTCAAAGGAAGACCTGGATAGAGCTATTTGAACATTTAGCATCAAGATCTATAGAGATAGATCAATACTCTTAATAGAACTTTCAAATGAAATGCATGCCTTGACAAGTTTTTGAAGGAGTTCAAAATATATCAGCAAAGAAGGATTTCTTGGTTGTATTGTAAGGTGTGAATATGAGTAAGACTCAAAAGCCCGACCACGGCAGAAGAAAGAGAAAGGACGAAGGTCGTCCCCTATGCCTTAGCCATAGACTCTACAGTATGCCATGCTGTGTACCGCACCTGATATGTGCCTTGCCACAAGTCTGTTAAGAGGTACACAGAGTGATCCAGGATTGAATCACTGAACATCGCTCAAAGTTATCCTTAGTGACTAATGGACTAATGAATTTTTCTCGATCATGGAGGTGGTTAAAGAGTTCGTCGTAAAGGGTTACGTCGATGCAAGCTTTAACACTAATCCGAATAACTATGAGTAGTGAAACGGATTCGTATAGTAGAGTAGATATTTGGAGAATTTCTGAATAGCACGTAGTAGCAACATCTATAAGATGACATAAAGATTTGTAAAGAACACACGGATCTGAAAGTTTCAGAACCGTTGACTAAAACCTCTCTCACGAGCAAGACGTGATCAGACCCTAGAACTATATGGGTGTTGGATTCGTTGAAATCACATGGCGATGTGAACTAGATTATTGACTCTAGTGCAAGTGGGAGACTATTGGAAATATGCCCTAGAGGCAATAATAAATTAGTTATTATTATATTTCTTTGTTCATGATAATCATTTATTATCCATGCTATAATTGTATTGATTGGAAACACAATACTTGTGTGGATACATAGACAAAACACTGTCCCTAGTAAGCCTCTAGTTGACTAGCTCGTTGATCAAAGATGGTCGAGGTTTCCTGACCATAGGCAAGTGTTGTCAGTTGATAACGGGATCACATCATTAGGAGAATCATGTGATGGACTAGACCCAAACTAATGAACGTAGCATGTTGATCGTGTCATTTTGTTGCTACTGTTTTTCTGCGTGTCAAGTATTTATTCCTATGACCATGAGATCATATAACTCACTGGCACCGGAGAAATACCTTGTGTGCATCAAACGTCGCAGCATAACTGGGTGACTATAAAGGTGCTCTACAAGTATCTCCGAAGGTGTCCGTTGAGTTAGTATGGATCAAGACTGGGATTTGTCACTCCGTGTGACGAAGAGGTATCTCGGGGCCCACTCGGTAATACAACATCACACACAAGCCTTGCAAGCAATGTGACTTAGTGTAAGTCACGGGATCTTGTATTACGGAATGAGTAAAGAGAATTGCCGGCAAACAAGATTGAAATAGGTATGCGGATACTGACGATCGAATCTTGGGCAAGTAACATACCGAAGGACAAAGGGAATGACATACTGGATTATATGAATCCTTGGCACTGAGGTTCAAACGATAAGATCTTCGTAGAATATGTAGGATCCAATATGGGAATCCAGGTCCCGCTATTGGATATTGACCGAGGGGACAGTCCCTCGGGTCATGTCTACATAGTTCTCGAACCCGCAGGGTCTGCACACTTAAGGTTCGGCGTTGTTTTATGCGTATTTGAGTTATATCGTTGGTTACCGAATGTTGTTCGGAGTCCCGGATGAGATCACGGACGTCACGAGGGTTTACGGAATGGTCCGGAGACGAAGATTGATATATAGGATGACCTCATTTGATTACTGGAAAGTTTTCGGCATTACCGGGAATGTACCGAGAGTGACGAATGGGTTCCGGATGTTCACCCGGGGGGCAGCCCACCCCGGGGAAGCCCATGGGCCTTAGGTGTGCCGCACCAGCCCTTAGTAGAAGGCCCCTGCGCAGGAGAGAAAGAAAACTCAAAGAGAAAAAAAGGGGAAGTGGGAAAATAGAGAAGGACTCCACCCTCCAATCCTAGTTGGACTAGGATTGGAGGAGGAATCCTCCCCCCCCCCACTTAGGCCGACCCCTTGGGGCTCCTTGAGGATCAAGGCAAGGTCCCTCCTCTCCCTCCTATATATACTGAGGTATTAGGGCTGATTTGAGACAACTTTGCCACGGCATCCCGACCACATACCTCCACGGTTTTTCCTCTAGATCGTATTTCTGCGGAGCTCGGGCGGAGCCCTGCTGAGATAGATCACCATCAACCTCCGGAGCGCCGTCACGCTGCCGGAGAACTCATCTACCTCTCTGTCTCTCTTGCTGGATCAAGAAGGCCGAGATCATCGTCGAGCTGTACGTGTGCTGAACGCGGAGGTGTCGTCCGTTCGGCACTAGATCAGAGCGGATCGCGGGACGGTTCGTGGGACGGTTCGCGGGGAGGATCGAGGGACGTGAGGACGTTCCACTACATCAACCACGTTTCTTAACGCTTCCTGCTGTGCGATCTACAAGGGTACGTAGGTCGGAAATCCCCTCTCGTAGATGGACATCACCATGATAGGTCTTCGTGCGCGTTGGAAATTTTTTGTTTCCCATGCGACGTTCCCCAACAGACGTCCCAAGAGCTTTGGCTGATACAATGACGACGAGTGCCCATAATTGTTCATGCGTGAAGGTTAGTGAGTATAGGTCAGTCGACCAACTCACATCAGATACCCAATCCCATTAATGTTTTGTTAATTGCGTGATGATCAATTATCCACAATATGTGGTCTCGTCGCCCAGTCTCGAGGATGTGTGGCAAGGGCCAAGAATGCTCAGCCACGCCTCGTCACAATCACGCAGATATCCACCCCGCTCCAAACATCTCATCATGTTCAAGCAGTAAAGTTAAAGTAATCGTTTGTCTATAACATCAAAGGACTCCGAGGAATTGTTGGCGTACGTAGTAATAATTCAAAAAATTCATACGTGTTACCAACATCAATATAGGAGATGCTAGCAATGAGAGAAAGGGAGTGCATCTTCATACCCATGAAGATCGCTAAGCGGAAGCGTTGCAAAGAACGCGGTTGATGGAGTCGTACTCGCGACTATTCAAATCGTGGAAGATCTGATCCAAGCGCCGAACGAACGACGCCTATGCATTCAACACACGTACAGCCCGGGGACGTCTCCTCCTTATTGATCCAGCAAGGGGGAAGGAGAATTTGAGGGAGAGCTCTGGCAGCACGACGACGTGGTGGCGGTGGATCTCGTGGTTCTCCGGCAGAGCTTCGCCAAGCACTACAGAGGAGGAGGGGTGTAGGAGGGGGAAGGGTTGCGCCAGGGCAAGGGTTTCAGGTGTGTCGCAGCCCTCTCAGCCCCCATCTATTTATAGGGGGAAGGGGAGAGGGGGCCGGACACCCTAGATACCTTTAGAGGGGGTGGTAGCGGCCTAGGGGGAGACTTGCCTCCCAATTCGGTGGGAGGAGCCCCCACGCCCTAGGGTTCCCAACCCTAGGCGCGTTGGGGCCTTGGGGGGGCGCACCAGCCCACTAGGAGGCTGGTTCCCACCCACTTTCAGCCCACATGGTCCTCCGGGGCAGGTGGACCCCCGGTACCCTTTCGGTGGTCCCCGTACAATATCGATAAACCCTGAAACTTTTTCGTTGACTGAAACTGGACTTCCCATATATAAATCTTCACCTCCGTACCATTCCGTAACTCCTCGTGACGTTCGGGATCTCATATGGGATTTCGAACAACTTCCGGTAACCACATACAATTCCCATTACAACTCCAGCGTCATCGAACCTTAAGTGTGTAGACCCTACGGGTTCGGGAACCAAGCAGACATGACCGAGACACTTCTCTGGTGAATAACCCATAGTGGGATCTCGATACCCATATTGGCTCCTACATGTTCCACGATGATCTCATCGGATGAACCATGATCTCGGGCTCGTATACAATTCCCTTTGTCCATCGATATGTTACTTGCCCGAGATTCGATCGTCGATATCCCCATACCTTGTTCAATCTCGTTATCGGCAAGTCTCTTTACTCGTTCCGTAACACGTGATCCGTGACTAACTCCTTAGTCACATTGATCTCATTATGATGATTTATTACCGAGTGGGCCCAGAGATACCTCTCCGTCACACGGAGTGACAAATCTCAGTATCGATTCGTATCAACCCAACAAACACTTTCGGAGATACCTGTAGTGCACCTTTATAGTCACCAAGTTACGTTGTGATGTTTGATACACCCAAAGCATTCCTACGGTATCCGGGAGTTGCACAATCTCATGGTCTAAGAAAATGGTACTTGACATTAGAAAAGCTCTAGCAGACGAACTACACGATATTGTGCTATGCTTAGGATTGGCTCTTGTCCATCACATCATTCTCCTAATGATGTGATTCCATTATCAACGATATCCAATGTCCATGGTCAGGAAACCATGACCATCTATTGATCAATGAGCTAGTCAACTAGAGGCTCACTAGGGACATGGTGTGGTCTATGTATTCACACATGTATTACGGTTTTCGGTTAATACAATTATAGCATGAACAATAGACAATTATCATGAACAAGGATATATAATAATAACCATTTTATTATTGCCTCTAGGGCATATTTCCAACAAGTATCACCCCTCGATGGATTCCCATCGATGTAATCGTCACGGTGACCACAGAGGAATCACCCTCGATGGTTCACGCTTGAGGGCTTGCACGAGAGAGTTGTTATCGGAAGTGGTGAAGGAGGAATCACCCTCCGTAATCCACCTCCGGTTAACTACACTACAGAGTTAACATCACGAGTACATTACGAGGTATCACCCTCGGTACTCGATAGTAGCTCTGCAGAGTCGTACAACTCAGGGGGTGTGAGGTGATGTGACGAGTCTGGATCAACGATCGGTTGATCGAGTCTTCGAGTCTTCCAGAGGTGCAATGCAGCCGGAGTTGCGATGCAACAGTCGTCGACGTCGTCGGAGCTGCAATGCAGCGGCCATGACGCTGCATGAGTTGTAATGCAGCGGTCATCGGAGTTGACGCCGCCGGAGCTGAATGAAGTGGCCACGATGTCGTCGAAGCTGTGATGCAGTGGCTGTCGGAGCAGTTATGCAATGGGTGACGTTGTCGAGGTTGCGATGTAGCAGTCGTCGACACGGGTTTGCAACAACTTTATTCCGCAAGCTCGTCAAGGCCTCGAGGATGTTGGAGCTTGGAACAAAGGGGCTTCACTAGTGGTCATCGCCTGCTCCATGAAGGACAGAGCACGTCGTGCGGGGTAGCAGCTGCCGAACCATTACCTGGCAGTGCCCGTGGCCTGCGGCCAACGCCACTCGCCGGCGTAGCCTCCTCCTGGAGCATCGGAGCAGCGGGGAGATGGGATCATGCAGCGGGGCGCGGCTGTACATCGCTCCGGCATCTCCGTGCACATAGTTGCGCCTTGCTTCCTGCCTCGGTGGGATGGAAACAAGACGATAGGAAGAGAGGAAGAGGGGATACGATTTCTACGAAGGGAAGGAAAGGTACGTGACAAGCCGTGCGATGGTGAGGCCCACGCGGAACACACGCCATAAGAAGAAGGCAGCTTACGAGCGCATATTATCAGCCGGTTGAAACAAAGTGATTTTCTCTTTTTAGAAGCAAAGATCAATAAAACTCTTTGAACTGCAAAAAATTATGGAAAAGGGACTTTTTTAATAGTAAAATATGTCCGGGAAACCCCATAAAGAAAAAATGCAAAGGCAGAGTCTCCGCAAGTCCTCCCACCCCCCACCCCACATCTATCCCCGCCCCCTCCCGGATCCGCACCGCCGTCGCGATGCCGTCGTTCAAGGCCCCGGCGCCGGGCTTCTCCGTCCGCTTCAGTCCGTTCCACGAGCACCGCCTCCTTGCGGCCACCTCGCAGCACTTCGGTCTTGTCGGCAACGGCCACCTCCTGGTTCTCGACATCTCCGCCGCTGGGCCCGGCGGGCCCGGCCTCACCCCGCTCTTCTCCTTCCCCACCTCCGACGCGCTCTTCGACTGCGCGTGGTCCGAGTCCCACGACTCCCTCTGCGCGGCCGCGTCGGGGGACGGCTCCGTCCGGCTCTTCGACGTCACTCTGCCGCCGGCGCAGAACCCCGTCCGCCTCCTCCGGGAGCACGCGCGGGAGGTCCACGGGATCGACTGGAACCCCGTCCGCCGCGACGCCTTCCTCTCCGCCTCCTGGGACGACACCCTCAAGCTCTGGTCCCCCGACCGGCCCGCCTCCGTCCGCACCTTCCGCGGCCACGAGTACTGCGTCTACGCCGCCGCGTGGTCGGCGCGGCACCCGGACGTCTTCGCGTCCGCGTCCGGCGACCACACGGCCCGCGTCTGGGACGTGCGGGAGCCGGGACCCACCCTCGTCATCCCGGCCCACGAACACGAGGTGCTCTCCCTCGACTGGGACAAGTACGACCCGTCCATCCTGGCCACCGGCTCCGTCGACAAGTCGATCCGCATCTGGGACGTCCGCTCGCCGCAGGCGCCCCTCGCCCAGCTCGCCGGGCACGGGTACGCCGTCAAGCGCGTCAAGTTCTCGCCGCACCGGCAGGGCATGCTCATGTCCTGCTCCTACGACATGACGGTCTGCATGTGGGATTACCGGAAAGAGGACGCCCTGCTGCAAAGGTACGGCCACCACACCGAGTTCGTGGCCGGGATCGACATGAGCGTGCTCACCGACGGGCTGCTCGCCAGCACTGGCTGGGACGAGATGATCTACGTCTGGCCATTCGGGAGTGATCCCAGAGCAATGTAACACAGCATGTTTTGGTGATCTGTATCATGTCTGTTGAGTCGATCTTACATTGGTTGTGATACACATGGAAGTAAACACCTGGTGACTTGAAATTGGAATAATAATTCCATTGTTTGCTTCACAAACTGGTTAACTTCTTTATGTGTTGATGAGTTGGACTGCCCCATACTACATTGCAACCTGCTATTGCTAGTATGTTAGAGATATTTTATGTTGCCAAAGTAAGCACAAGGTTTTCTTTTGGCTTCTGATCAACAAAAGACTGAGCACTAGAGAGCTTCTTCTGAGGAAACCAGAGACCATCTTTTCTTCTAATGCCATTCTGCATCAATTTGCTGGAGATATTTATGTCCTGGCTGGAATCCTCTCAGGGGTCGGTTCAGAGCAGCATTGAGCATTTCAAAAATCTGATAGTTTTACCTTTCTTCCTAGAATTATTCATTTTGACTTGCTGGGCCATCTGGACTATAAGAAATGATTTCATCTCCCAGAACAGTCAGCCAAGCCTCTACATACGCAGAAGGAATTTTAAAGAGGAAATCAAGCTGCTGGCTCACAGAGCTAATTGGAAAGCATACTTTCAGCTTCCAACTGGGTCTCTGCTTTCCATTAACTCAGTGGATTCACTCCTAGATTAGGTTCTACTCGGTACATACATAGAGCAGGCTCTTATTTCTTTTACCTGTAATTTATATAGGGTGTGCTACTCGTCAGTGTTGTTGCGGAAGGAAATTTCGCAACATGTGTGTTGTTGGGGAAGAAAATTTTGCAACACAGAAAATGCTGCAGAAAAAAATGCATACTTTTTTCATCTTCTTTCTTTACAACATGAGTGTTGTTGCAAACATAAATTTTACAACACAGATGATGTTGCAGACCTTTCTTCACAAAAATAGGCGGACGGTCGGTGTTGTTGAAATGAAACGTTTTCCAATTCATATGCCAAAGAAGTCTATGTAATACATGCAATGGGAGTAGTGCCACTGTTTTTCTGTCATTTTTTTATGACCATGTTAGATAAAAGAGTTAGATCTGGATAGTGCAACACGAGAAATGAACAAATACGAGAAAAGCAACAACCATGTCACCCGTACATTATCCCTTGTTGAAGTAGCCACTCCGTACATGATCGGGGGAGAATCTAAATCCATAAGGACAGTGTTGCGGACTTTGGAAGTTCCCGGGTGACACCAAACCGTCTAGGGATCCTCACAACCCCAAGAGTAAGAGCATCTCTACTAGAACCCCCAAACCCTTAAAAATAACCGTTTTTTTTACAGTTTTCGTCCCAAAAACGGCGTAGACTAGAACCCTTAAACCCTTAAACCCGTAAATATTTTTAGAGGTCCGACCCTCAAACTAGTTTTGAGCCTGTAGAAGTGAGGGTTGGGAGGAGTTTCTCCTCCCAACCCGCACTCCACTTCAGCTCCAGCGCGGGAGGGATTTTCATCCCGCTTCCGTCTCCAGACGTCGCCTTCCTCGCGCCCGCCTCGCCCCCGCCGCCGCCATGGAGCCCCCCGCCGCCGCCGCGCCCGCCCCGGCCGCGGCTGCAGCGCCCGCCCCGGCCCCGGTCGTCCCCGCCCCGGCCCCGGCCGCGCCCGCCCCGGCCAAGCGGCGGCCCTCGCGCGCCCCTGTTGGCCCCGTCCCCGCCACGGCCGCCGCAGCGCCAGCCCCGGCCGCCCCCGCCACCGTCGGGGCCAAGCGGCGGCGGGCAGGCCTGCCACCGCCTCCGTCCGCGCCAGCCCCGGCCGCCGCTCCCGCCCCTGCCACCGCCCCGGCTTCTGCCCCCGACGACGCTCCGGCCCTCAAGAAGAGCCGGCCGAAGGCGGCCTCCCGTGGGCCGCGAGGGGCTGCCTCCAAGGCCGCCGGCGAGTCCTCCGCCGTGGCCAAGCAGCGGAAGATGCCTGCTGCCACGCCCGCCGAACCTCCTCCCGTCGCGCACGAGGTGTTCGAGGAAATGGCAACCCCATCCTCGTTCATGAACCTTCTCCAAGACGCGGAGGTGGGCCTCGGGGCTCCGCCTCTAGAACCCTTTAGGGTTGATGACTTGGAGGAAGATGAGGAGGATGAAGGGGATGACGAGGAGGAGGTGGCCGAGATAGGGGAGGAGGCATTCACCGCCGCTTCCCATCCACGCACGCGGTCGACAAACTACACCGAGGCGGAAGATATCCTCTTGGTTCGTGCTTGGGCAGCTGTGGGGATGGATGCAACCACCGGCACCGACCAAACCGGTAAACTGTATTGGCAAAGGATCGAGGACAACTATTGTAGGATCAAGCCGAAGAATAGTGGGTTCATCTCTCGCACTTACCAGTCGCTTCAAGGCCGGTGGGAGTTGATGAAGCCCGCTTGTGCTCGTTGGAGTGCGGCCATGGACCAAGTGAGGGATGCACCACCTAGTGGAACCGTGGAGAGTGACTATGTGAGTACATATCTCTTCACTATTTTGATTATGTGATTATGTGTGGCCATTGTTGTGTTCTTATGTGATTATGTGTGGTTGATAGGAGACAATTGCCGGCATGAGGTACAAGGAGATGGCCGCTTCCAAGGGCAAGCCATTCCCATTTAAACATGCTTGGGCAATTCTTCAAACCTTTGACAAGTGGAAGTTGAGGGATCAAGAGACCGCACCCAAGAAGTCGGCAATGCTTAGGATGGATGATAGTGAAGATGAGGAGGGGGAGAGGAACTTGGGCAAGCCCGAGGGAACCAAGAAGGGCAAGGTAAGGGTGAAGATGGAGGGAGAGGCGTCAAGCCTAAGGGAGAAGATGGAGCAAATGATGAAGGCAAGAGAGGAATTGACAACGAAGACATTGGAGACGAAGCTTCTTATCACCGAGAAGAAGAAAGAGGTCAAGCTTGCACAAGTGGAAGCAAAGCGTGAAGAAGTAAAGCGCAAGGCCGACTTGGAGGAGAGGATGATCAAGGTGAAAGAGGCAAAGGTATGGAAAGAACTCATGGTGGAAGAGAAGGAGCACATGATGATGTCCAAGAAGGACATGGATCAAGAACAATTGCAATGGTGGAAGGACTACAAGGAGGACATCGCGGAGAGGAAGAGGATATTCCGTGGTGCGTCCTCTACTCTTCGAGCTGACGCTCCGATGAGTTGTGGTGGCGATGGCGGTGTGGAAGACTCCACCACCGGCGACAATGGAGGTGCTTGATGGACGTGGAAGTGGTCTAGGAAATGGCGCCAAGTGTAATTTTTTGGTGATGGTGCCGAGTAGAGGGGGAAGATGATGATTGTGTGATGTAAAAACTATTAAACTATGCATCAATGATCTTTATTTCCGTGTTTGTTTGGAGGTTTATTATGTTTTTCTAGTGAAAATTATGCAATGCCAAATGACAGTTTTAAGGGTTGGGGTTGGGGCAAAGAGTAGAACCCTCAAAGTAGAACCCTCAAACCCAACCCTTATAACGGAATATTCCGTTATAAGGGTTGGGTTTGAGGGTTCTACTCTTTGCCCCTGTTTTTCAACCCTTAAAAGTGTTAAAATTGGGCAATTCTCAACCCTTAAAACTGGTTTTACATTTAAGGATTTGAGGGTTCTACTAGAGATGCTCTAACAACTAAATCCCAAGAGTAACAAGCAATATGAAGAACTCTCGCTTGGTGAAATCATAAACCTAGTGTTCCTTTTCTACTTTTCTTCCCAACAAATCAAAGTTTGGTTTGGGGGGGGGGGGGGGGTTGTGGAATCTCACGGTGGTCAACATCCATGGTTTTCATATATCTTGTCGACCCCATCTTTAGGGGCTTTACCATAAAATGTTAGTTGTTTATATGATATGTACGTGGTATGAATCCCACTCTTGTTCCTCGCACAAGCCGTCTAAATGGTATTGTGTTCATATTCGACTCAATGATATGTGAACATAACATACAAATTGAAACACATTGTCTTCTTCTACCCTTATTAAATTGTGTGTGTGCCTGTGCGTGTTGTGTGCACGCACATGTGTGTGTGCTTACATTCACGTTGGTTTCGTTTCATTGCGGCTAAAACATATCCATACAACCACGAATACATTAGCCTAGCCACACATCACTATTATCAAAATCCGCCTAACTATGCCAAACAAAGGATTAGGAATAAAATGGCACCCCATATTTAACCTTAATATAACTTCCTCCTCTAAGCTTCCATTCTCCTCCCCAATAGTTATCAAACACAATGAAAGTGTACAACCAACAATAGGGCCAACCTTTGACCCTATTTGCATATACAAGCGAGCTAATGCCTCTCAATCTCTCCTCTCTCTAGGCGACAAGGCCCCAGCCTAGACCTGCCCCCCCCTTCATTTGTTGCTCCAACGGCGGGGTGGTGGTGGGAACCTTGATTTTGCGTGTGACATGTAGTCATGGTTAGAGTATGGTGTTCAGGTGGCTCCACTAACACTAGTGCAGAAAAGCCTAGCTATAGCGTGGCAAAATGGGACCTTCTGGCGTGGACACTCGACGCCACCAATATGGCGTCACTGTTAGAATATATTGGTGGCGTTGGAGGCTACACCAACAATATTTTGATTACCTATGACGTTGGACAGAGTGGCACACCGGCATTGTCATGTTAGATAAAAAAAATAGTACTAGATTCACAGACTGAATGTTTAAGCTGTTCACAAAAGATGCTATCAGCTCCACAAACTAAATGTTTCACGAAATTCATAAAAATAAGTACCAAGTTAACTTCTCACTGTACACTGTATCAATTTTTGCTACTCTCAACACTACATAGTTTTTTCAAGGACTGACTTAAGCTCACGAAGCTTATTCCTGTTCATGCCCCCCTTCATCATGTAATGGGCTTTTTTCGTCTTTAATTTAATGTTTTTGGACTTCAGAACTTCTATCTCCTTCTTGTAGTGACTTATGTCAGTCCTTAGAAACTCGACCTGACGTTCAAGACTGTAAATCTTATGACTGACAATAGCATTGTCATCAATAATCTTGTCTCTCTCCTTTTTCAGGGAAACATTAAACTCCTTTAGGGCCTTGACAGTACTCTCATGTGACGCAATTAGCTCGTGATTGAGCACGTCGACGTCACATGTCTTGTGCTCTTTGGGTGATGGAGAAGGTGGAGCTCCTACATATGCGTGGCAAGGGTTTCAAAACATCAACATTTAATTACCTAGTTACATATATGGATGATTGCAATGTGCCCATGCATGTTTCAATTCTGAAGAAATTGTAAGATATGGGTAAGAGTTCTCGCAGATCTTCCTGTTACGGGGAAACCCGCAGAAGTTTTGTAATAATTACCTGGTTGGTGCTCACTTTGCCATTATCTTTAGCAAACGTTGTCCAGTGCTCAGAGGAGCCTTCCCAGATGCTAGAGTCGGCCATGATGTAGCATCAAAAATGAGAAGAACTAAGTTTCTATAAATGTATCGCTGAAACCTATCAAATGCATGCCAAAGAAGAACTAGGTTTCTACAAATGTGTAGATGACTTTTTAGCTTCTGCACTTTCTACTATCATGTTTCCAATTGAGAAACTAATTATGAGTGTGCCGGCTGCATAAAAGGAAGAAGGAGATCAACTGTGTAGATACCTATTTTTTCTATACAACTTTGAAATCTTGATAGATAAATAATCACACAGATGGGGATTTGTTAATTCAATCTCTCACTGAAACCTATCAAATGCATGTCAAAGAAGAACTAAGTTTCTATAAATGTGTAGATGACTTTTTTAAGCTTCTGCATTTTTTACCTAGATTTTCTTCTCTGAATTTTACAAAAAAACCTAAAAACCCAGTCGTCATCTGCACTCCTAAAACAAACTAGCCAGAACCGCATTCCTAAAACAAACTAGCTAAAATTTGACAACTACAATACTTCTTTACATAACTCTTTTGATATGACATGGTGGGCGGCGTCGGCGGGGCCGACGGCGTTGGTAGGGGCGGGCGGGGCGGCGTCGAGCGGGGCATCGTTTGGCGGCGTCGGGTTGAGTGTCGGGCGGGGCGACGGCGGGGATCGAGAGGAGGACAAGGGTTCAAATTTGTCCAACGAAATCACTATTTAAAAATATTATTGTTTAAATTTGTCCAACGAAATCACTATTTAAAAATATTATTGCTGACGTTGGTTAGAAACGGTGCGTGACGATCAAGAGTTGTGCCTAGCCATTTCGAAATCACTATTTAAAAATATTATTGTTTAAATTTGTCCAACGAAATCACTATTTAAAAATATTATTGCTGACGTTGGTTAGAAACGGTGCGTGACGATCAAGAGTTGTGGCTAGCCATTTCTCCACTAATATAAGATGACGGTGGCGGTGTTCCGTAGTGAAGGACATACACATTCCTAAGTTTTCATAGGATATTTTCTGTTTCCATTGTATTTTTTTCCTTAATTAATACAACACAAATACTCCCTCTATAAACTTTTATACGACAAAGCCCATCTTGATAGACAGTGTATTGGATAATATGCCAGTCAGTCAAAGAATGCACCTTGTAGGAACACAGTTAACTAGTGCTATGCTACCAAATTTATAAGAATTGTTCACTGAACGTCACAAGTTACAACTGCAAAAGAATCAACAACCACACACAAATACACAACCACACCGACAATGGGAACACAAGCTTTACTCCGCGCCTCAACTGAAACCAAAAGGCAAACAACTGAATCACTACAAGCTTACACCCGTGTACCAGAGTTGAATCTTGGTATAAGACGGCCATAAAATCACAGCGTTTCACCCTGCTCCCGTGCCACGGAAGTTGAAAGGATGGCAAGGCTGTTGTTTAAGAACGTGAGCGCGGATTCACAGTCTGAAATGATTTTTGTGACGGATGAAGGCTCGCTTGAATTTGAAAGTGACCCAGCTGCCATTGCTGTATATGAATCTCGCAGGCTCCTCAAATTTCCAAGGAACTGCACATCACAAATAAAACACTCAAGTCAAAGCATGTTTGTATGAGTAAGGTTAACACTGTCAACACTTAGCCAGAGTATGCTAACTACTTGAAAGGACATGGATTATAAGAGCTATGAACTGTCAACACTTACACAGTAGATGATACTGTGTAATTCTACATAAAGCCATACCATGTTATCTCATACTAATATTTTGGAGATGTTTCATAGAGCAGAATACAAGGAGCTAGCCAGATATTTGGTATTTCTTATACTAAACATAACTTCCAGGCTTGTAGATATTTGAAGCTAGTCAGATTTGATTCTAAATTTGCAGCAGGGTGTTTAATTCCTGTCGGCTAGAGTTAAAAAGATATTATTGCCGGCCATCAGCATTTCAAAAATAACACCAGTAAGGTTTAGTACGGAAACTATTTTTGAGTTTTTCACAGGGAAAAACAAACATCTGTCCTGTGCATTAAGTTCATGTTGCAGGAAAATAATTTGCCTATAATAATAACAAGTGCATTGAAACTTGAAAGAAATGTCATAGAACTATGACAGTATTATGACATACTGAATGCCTACTAACAAATGAACTTTTACTATTTCATCCAATCAAAAGTTCAAATAACCAGATCATGAGATGCAGGCCAGAGATAGACAAGAAATTCAAATGAGCAACAAAGTGATCAATAAACGAATAGAAAAATTCAGATAGTACCTTTAAAAGTGTGTTATAAGCCTCTAACAAGCGGTTAGCAGCTGGACCAAACCCATGCAATTGTGGCACCTCCATCATGTGGGTCCAAGGATGAATTTCCTACAGTGCCAAATAACTTCTATCAACTAACATCTCAAAACACATGGAAAATGATAATCAGAAGTACAAATGATATTCATGTCAAGGTTGCTTGTCTGGAATATAAAGAGGAGGTACAGGGAGAAAATTACATAACGATGCATAAGATATTCACCTTAGTGTATATCATATTGAAGGATTTAACTGTTTCAAGAAATGATTGCAAATGTTCCCTCAACTTCAACTCTGTCTCGGCATAGTCTTCGTTTGGATTATAGTCATACTGGACAGCAGAGACTACACTGTTAGCACAAATAGTATACTGCAGAGTACAGTCAACAAACTAACAAACATGCTATTCACGGGAATTTCAGCTAAAAGTGTACAAGTCTATTTTATATATACGATCAAATCACAGCTGTACGAATACTGAAGTAGGATCCAATGCTGAATTTATACCTTTGAGGCTAGCTCCTGAACCATCTGTTGCAGATTTGACATCTTTTTGGTATACTCAGAGAGCTTCAACTCTAGTTCTGCTATATCAGGCCTGCAAAATGATAATTTAACTCAGTGAAATGGTGGTGGTTCTTGAAATTGCTTGTCAACTGGGAGTCACAAGACAGCAACATAGATTCAAACCATTTAAGGAATTATATGGGTGCTATAACTCTGAAACTTCTAAATAATACAATTGATGACAAGAATATAATGGTTGCACTTACAGGGGGTAAATTGATTGTATTTGGACATCTGCAGGAAAAAGCTTGCACTCCTCTGAAAAAATTTGCGCCTGTTTCTCAGCAATGGAATCTACAAGTTGTACATCCTTTGCCAACTGCTCATCAACACTACCAGGGAGCAATTTGTCAGGTAATTTATATATCAGATGCCCTAATACCGAGGTTAAAACAGCATCTAATACTTTCGGTACAATGAAGAGCATTTTACATCAAATATTCCTTTCTGTTTACAGTGCTGGAAAATGTTTAACTGAAATAGCTACTGATTATCAGTGACTAATGCTTTCGTATAATCAGCATAGCAAAAGTATGCCACAGACAGTAAAGTGTAAAACCAACCTCCACTCTGGATTGTCGGCATAGCAGCTAGCTTCCACCAAGTCAACAATTAGACGGAGGAGCTCCACCCGCTCGTCGTAGCTGCCCCTGCCCTGCAATCCCACAAAAGATGAGACACGCTGGATCTGAGTTTGTGATTCTCACCACACTACACGCCAGAGATCTGTCATCCGTGAGTAACAAAAGCTAATACTCAACAAATGTAAGCCTCAAAGAACAAAGAGCTGCATTCCTCTTACCTGAATCGCCTCAGTGTCGACTGAAGGCGTGATACCGAGGAAATTCGCGATCTCCGCCAAGTCTGCACAACCCCAACCAACCATCAGCACCAGGCGCGAGCAAGCATTTCCCAATCCAGCGCCGCGAAACAGGTGTGCAGAAACCTTACGTTGGATCCTGCTGTTCTCCTCGTCGCGGTCGAGGCTGTCCCCCTGCCAGTTCTGCTGCGTGAAGGGCGATCTGTCGCCGAGCAGCCTCCGGACCACAGCGGCAGCAGCAGGTCAGCAGATGAAACCCTCAATTCGGAAACCCTACGAGCCCCGAAACCCGCGCCGGAACACGCGGCGGAGGCTCGGTCGGGGCGGAAATGCGGGGGGCGGGCGGTGGCGCACGTACCGGAAGAAGAGCCACTCGAGGAGGCGGTAGCGCTCGACGCCGGCGAAGAGGAGCGACTGCGCGGGCGCGCTGGCGCGCGGGTAGGCCAGCACCGCCAGCTTCCGCTGGATCTCCTCCATCTGCTTCGACGCCATGGCGAACCAATCCTCCCCGCTCGCGGCGGCCGGCCGGCTTGGTGGTCGTTGGGCTGTGGGGATCGAGCCGACGGGGACGGCCCAGCGAGCGAGATGGATGACGTTACGCTCGGGGCATTTCTTTTCTTCTTTCTACCCACCGAATTATTTTCGTTTCAAATTTCGAAGGATCGCTTCTCTCTCTATCTCCTAGAGACTAGAGATGGGAGATGGGGCCCGCGTGTCGGGTTCCAGGCCCGGAAAGCAACAGGCGAGCGGTCCAACCAAAGCGGCCGACGGAGAGGGGAGAGGGGGCTAGGCGGCTAGCGCGTGGACGGGTGCGGCTCTCGGCTCGCCACGACGCCCGCATGCCGCCGCCCCGCCGCGCCGGCGCGGGCGACACGAGCGCCTTCTTCGCGGCGACGCTGGTGCTGTGGGCCGTGTCGGTGGGGTTCGAGATCGGCGCGCGGGGCCGCCGCGAGCTGGCCGCCGTGGCCGCCGGCTTCGCCTTCTTCCAGGCCGCCAACACCGCCGTCCGCGCCGCGGTCTCCCGCGACCCGCTCTTCGTCAACACCGCCGTCTCTCTGCTCCACTCCTCCCTCACCTCCGCCTCAGGTCTCGCCTCTCTTTCTCCCCCCCTCCCCGAACCCTCACATTTCGTCCCGTCGCTTTTCCCGTGCACGTGCTTTGGGTTAATCGCCTAGTAGAAGAAAGGGTACGCCCGCCTAGTTGACTTCCAGCGTTGCGCGAATTTGGTGGGGATAGAGAGGGCGCGGCAGATTAATCAGTCCGTAAACCCGTTGATGCTTGAAGCTTGATGCAATTTGGTCGGCCCTGGACAAAAGGGAGCACTATGAGCTATGTACTGTTAGTGTTAGTATCGTTGTTCACTGTGATGCTGCTTACTTCTGCTGTTGAGAATTGTCTCCGTTTGAGCTTCGATTGGCTGAAATTGTGCAGGATTTCTCAAAGCCCATATTGCTTGCTACCTCGCTGTTTATAGCATGTTCGGCTTCTAGAGGTTGCATGGTTTCAGTTTCCATGTAAATGTGGCAACCATGCAATGGCCTTGCGTGCAAATACTTCCATGTTTTCCATTCAAAATTGCCAACCCTTAAAAAGAATGGTGATGGTATAAAGTGTGTTCAGAAGAGTTCACTAGTTTGGCACCAAATATCTCCATTTTGTCTGTCAGTTGGGCGGCAAATCAGCACCTAGTGCCTAAACACCAATTAGGTGGGCCTAGGAGGGATAAAATGGCTAGCAGGAAGGGTGTCACCTAGTGCCTGGTGGCCCTCTAGTTGCACTAGGCGGCTGACTTTTAGAACGCTACCTTTCTAACAACATCACTTTTCATGCACTACTTCTTCGCACATACTTATTGCCAGTAAATCTCTCGCGCCAAATTGACAATGGCTAAGCAAAATGATAGAAATGGAAATTTATGTCCTAGATGGTCGGATATGTGCCATTAGATTTAGAGGTGCTGCTCAAGATAGTTAGGAAGTTGTAGAGCCTTCCCTCTGCAGTATTTAAAATTGTTGACCCTTCTTTTAAATGGATGGCTACATAGGTGTGTAATGCATATTCTCGAAAGCTTACTAATTTTTTTTTTGGTAGATATTTATCTCTTTAGTTTGTTCCATTGATGCTGCCATGTGTTATTTAATTCTTAGGCTTGTTGATCTCTATCTCACTCCTATCTCGACTTGCAGTTATCTTTGTTCTGTTGTGCCAATGGCGCACCAAGGGCCTTGAGAACATGTTTCAGCATGAAGAATTAGTTGGTAGCAGTTGGATTGGAGCATATTCTGCTCTGTGCTTTTCATGTGGCTACTTTGCTTATGACCAATTGGATATGCTCCGCTACCGGCTATACAGTGGATGGATTCCTGGGATTCTGATGCATCACCTTATTCTGCTCATTTGCTTTACGCTAGCTCTGTATCGGAATGTGACAATCAACTACCTAATTCTCACTCTTCTATGCGAGGTACATATATCTCTTCTCATATTTTCTGGCATTTAAATTTGTTAACAAAGTTGATTTACTTGGTCTTCAAATAGTTTTTTGTCTTATCATTTGCCGTGAGGTTAATATTTACCCAGTTGTTGACGAATAGGTGTGTACTCCTCAAGAGAGGATCCTTTCATTGCACTTATAAATTACACTGGACCTAAATTGTGACCAACAGGCCATCTTAGTGGCCTGTGATGTAAATCAGTACACCATCATTGCCTCTCCAACTCAGGATTGCGAGCTGCTGTCACACACATGGCCATAGTCGGTAGGTCGCCACATCAATAAGTTGTAGCTCAAACTTTATTGCAGTAAACCTTCTGCCGGAATGATAATACAAAGTGGACGTAGAGAAGACCTTTCAGGCTTTCACTTTATCATTCAGTATGACCTTGAAGGCTAACTGTTTTGATTTCCCAGCTGGACTTTAAAGTTTAAACCACTCGACAGTAGCCATTGCAGTTCCTTCTTCATGTTCACTAAAATTGCTAGAATACAATATTTTGAGTTCTTGCATGGGTCAGCACATCACATTGCTAGAATAGAATATTAACGAGGCATTCATTTTTTGTTTTAAGAACAACGTTATCGAAATAATTAGTTCTGCTCAGTCTCCACTGTAATCAGTGGGGAAGGTATACATTTGGAGCATACACTTTCCTTTCACTTGTGAGAATTTGTATGGTCTGCGTCCATTCTACCAAGGAAATACTAATCAGCAAATTTAGGAGTACATTCTACCCTAGAAAAACTAAATGTCAGCTGAAAAATCGCGAATCGATATTTTTCCCGAATACTAAACGCCCGAAAAAAAAGCGAGTACATTGTACCATGGGAATACTAAAACATCAGCTTAAAAAGTAGGTCTCGCCGGGATTCGAACCCAGGTCGCCAGATTCAAAGTCTGGAGTGCTAACCACTACACTACGAAACCATTTGTTGAGTGTGGTACACCGATGGTTATATTTCTGTCATTTGGCTTACAGCCAAAATATTTTCCTTTACTTGATGGTTCCTGTTAAATTTCCTTCCCGCTTTGGACTTACTTCCATTTGCCACTTGGCAGCTAAATGTAGCTAGGAATATCTGACAAATAACTTATTTTATTTTTTCAATTTATTTTAGCCAAAGGCCATGGACAGGGGTGCGTGGAAGTTAGCTATCCACGTTCCAGAGCCATGACTTGGTTTCGAGATCTTATGGGTTTCAACTCTAGCCTACCCCAACTTGTTTGGACTGAAAGGCTTGGTTGTTGTTGTTGTTGTATTTTAGCCAAAGGCCATTGCGTGGGTACGATAATTTCGTCTCATTGAGCTGCTATTAGGATTTACTATGTGTTTAGTGTTTGTTTGGTGTTTTTTCTCTTCTTCTTCATTAAGCATCAAGGATATATATTATATGCACTTACGAACACACAACATATGAGTTGAGATACATTGGGACAAAAATTGGAAAACAGAATGTATGTAGCTTCAACATGATTAGCGGGTGGTGGATTTTCCACAACTTGTCCTATATAGCACCTTAAAAAGTAAGCACATAGCAAAAGCATTGTTACTATTAGCATCATTCTCGTCGTGGTTAGGTCGTCCTTCTTACATGTCTGATATCTCACTTCTATTGTCAGTAGTTGTACCCCCCCCCCCCCCCCCCCTCTTCCTTGGAGCTCATCGCCTGCTGCCATCATCTCATCTTACCGCTCTTTGACTATCCTAGGATTGAATCTGTGCTCAACTTGTAGCCCCCTTTGGCAATTTCACGACAGAGGTAATGCCGACTTAGCAACTAAGTTGTAGCCCAAACTTTGTTGCAGTAAACCTGTTGCCGGAACGATGATACGTAGAGAAGACATTTCCGTTTATCCTCACAATTTGGAACAAGTAATGTCGTCAGCATTCAATATGACCTTGGAAGCTAATTGTCTTGATTGTCCATCTTGGCTTTCAACCACTCGCCATTGGTCATTTTAGTTCTTCGTCATGTCCGCGCACATTGCTAGAATACAAGATTTTGAGTTTTTGTACTGGATCACATTGCTAGAATATAATACTAATGAGGCATTGATGTCCCATTTTAAGAACAAGGGTATAAGCATCTGTTGAAACAAGTAGTTCAGTTCAGTCTCGACCGTAAGCAGTCGGGAAGTGGTACATTTGGTTGCAGCGTCTAATCTGAAGTTAGCAAGTATAGGTACTGAATGTTCCTTTCTTGATAGTGTACTGTAAATTTTGGCAAGGTTATAGTCACACTAATGTAAATCAGAAGACAGGGGTATGTTTCAAGTGTTATTAACCTCTAGACTGAGTATTTCTACCATTGAAGGTCTGTGTACAATTTACCAGGGCAATACTAAATGTCAGCAAAAATAGGAGTACATTCTAATCTGGAAACACTAGATGTCAGCTAAAAAAATGAGTCAATATTTTTCCCAAATACTAAATGCCATAAAAAATGCAATTATATTAATACCATGGAAATATTAAAATGCCAACTAAAAAAGTAGGTCTTGCAGGGATTCGAACCCAGGTTGCCAGATTCAAAGTCTAGAGTGCTAAGAGCATCTCCAGCCGCGCCCCCAACAGCCCCCAGGCCCCTTTTTAGTCGCCGGCGCTAAAAAATCCACCCAGTCGCGGCCCCAGGACATCGTTTTTCGCCAATTGGGCCCTTTTTTTCGGCCGGCGATCCCAGGCCGGACCCAACGCGCTGGGGGGCACTTGGGGGCTCCGGCGGAAGGAAAAGCGGCGTGTGGGACACCACTGTCATGCGAGAAACGCCTTTCCTCGCTAGATTCGCCCTCGCGTGCCATAGGACGCCTCGCCG
Source organism: Hordeum vulgare subsp. vulgare (assembly GCF_904849725.1). Taxonomy (NCBI): domain Eukaryota; kingdom Viridiplantae; phylum Streptophyta; class Magnoliopsida; order Poales; family Poaceae; genus Hordeum; species Hordeum vulgare. The sequence continues at coordinate 536,216,646 of NC_058520.1, read as the reverse complement.
CCATGCTGATCCCGGCGCCGTCCACCTGCCCACACCCGCTGCCCCGTCGCTAGAAAAGGCCATTTCCTCGCCGGTTTCGCGGCAACCTCCAATCCGCTCTCCTGGGCGAGCTTTCCAAGCCGCGCAGGCGGGGATATTGGCGGCTGCCCATCCACCATGCTCGCCAGGTGTTCGACGATTTGCCTGTTCGGCCATGGACACGTTCGCGGCTTTGATGGAGGAGGAAGCCGAGGACGACACCGCCGATGAAGAGCACCTCATGATCCTTGCCGCGGGCCTGTTCGCAAATGATGCCAAGCCGCGGCGAGGTGGCTCGGCGCCGGGCCGCCGCAAGAGCAAACAAGACATCGAATGGAGGGCTATTGCATGCTCTACGCTGACTACTTCGCCGACGCTCCTCTTCACGGCGAGAAAGTATTTCGGCGCCATTATCGGATGGGCCGGAAGCTCTTCCTCAGGATTGTGAATGCCATCCGGGAGTTCGATAGCTATTTCATTTGCAAGAAGGATTGCACCGGCACAGTTGGATTCTCCTCACTCCAGAAGTGCACCACAACTATGAGGATGCTTGCGTACTGAGCTCCCGGTGATATACATGAAGACTATGGATGCATGGCCGGGTCCACCACCATTGAGTGTTTGTACAAGTTCTCCAGGGCAGTGGTGGCAGTGTTTGGACCACGATATTTGCGATCACCCAATGCTGAAGACGCTGCTCAAATCCTAGCATATAATGCAGCAAGAGGATTTCCTGGGATGCTTGGAAGCCCCGAGTGCATGCATTGGGCATGGAAAAACTGCCCATTTGCTTGAAAAACTGCCCATTGGGGATGTACAAAGGCGCCAAAGGAGATTGCTCTGTGGTACTTGAGGCAGTGGCCACACAGGACCTATGGATTTGGCACTCCTTTGGTATGCCAGGAACTCACAATGACATCAACATACTGCATTGCTCGAATGTCTTTGCATAGCTTGTTGAAGGTCATGCTCCTCCGGTGAACTTCGAGGTCAATGGGCGCCACTACAACAAGGGATACCATCTAGCAGATGGTATTTATCCGAGATGGCCCACATTTGTGAAGACTATCTCAAACCCTGTGGCAGGAGGCAAGAAGTCACACTTTGCTAAGTGTCAGGAGGCTTGTAGGAAGGATGTCGAGCGAGCATTTGATGTGCTCCAATCTCGATTTACTGTTGTCCGGTACCCCACTCTGACCTGGTCGAAATCTTAGATGTGGGAGGTGATGAATTGCTGTGTCATTTTGCACAACATGATCATTGAGAGCGAGCAGGAAGAGCCAGGGTTTGACACTGAACCATATTTCAGGCAGGGTCCTCTTGCAGTTGTTGATCACCAGGTACCGGTAACATGGGTTGCCTTCCTCAATATGCGTCAGGAGATCCGAGACCCACAGGTGCATCAAGAACTGCAGGACGATCTGGTGGAGCACCTATGGAGGCTCAAGGGCAACGCCTAGTTTGAATTATGAGCTTGCTTCGTTGAACTATTTGATTTCTGTGATGAACTTTGCCATAAAATTTTAGTTTTTGTTGAATTTGTGCCGAAAGTGAGCTGAATTTGGGCCGAATTTGCGCCGAAATTGGGCCGAGAGCGGCGTCTGGGAACCCGAGCCCCCCACGTCGAATTTAGCAGCCGGTTCGCCCCCAAGCGGCGCTATTTCAGGCCCTTGGGGGGCCGAACGGCTGGTGATGCTCTAATCACTACACTACGAAACCTTTTGTTGAGTGTGATCCACTGATGGTTATATTTCTGTCATTTGGCTTACAAACAAACTATTGTTTCTTTACTCGATGATTCCTGTTAAATTTCCTTCAGTCTTTTTGGACTTCCTTCCAGTTGCCACCTGGCAGCTAAATGGAGCGAAGAATATCCGATAAATGACTTATTTTATTTTGTTTTATTTTTTCAATTCACTTTAGCCAAATAGTCCATTGTGTGGGTATGATCATTTTGTCTCATTGATTGCTATTAGGATTTACTATGTGTTTGAAGCATGATAATTTGGAACAACTAATATAGTCGGTCCATTCAGTATGACCTTGAAGGATAATATTTTTGATTGGCCACCTGTGCTTTCAACCACTCGCTAGTGGCTATTGCAGTTCCTTCTTCATGTTCACTCGCATTGCTAGAATACAAGATTTTGAATTCCTGTACGAACCATGAATTGGTCGAGATCTTATGGGTTTCACCTCTAGCCTACCCCAACTTGTTTGGGACTAAAGGCTTTGTTGTTATTGTTGTTGTTGTTGTATGGATCTGCATCACATTGCTAGAATAGAATATTACTAAGGCATTGATGTCCCATTTTAAGAACAAGGGTACACGCATCTATGGAAACAAGTAGTTTAGTTCAGTCTCCAGCGTAAGTAGTGAGGAAGGGGTACGTTTGGTTGCAACCACTAATCTGAAGTTAGTAAGTATAGGTACCGAATTTGCCTTTCTTGATAATGAACTGTTAATTTTGGCGTGGTTATAGTCACACCAATGTAAATCAGAATGCAGAGATATGTTTCATGTGTTATTAGCCTCTAGACTCTGAGCATCTGTACCATGGATGGTCTGGGTACATTGTACAAGGGAAATACTAAATATCAGCAAAAATGGGAGTACATTCTACCTGGAACACTAAATGTCAGCTAAAAAAATATTTTTCTCAAATACTAAATGCCAAAAAAATGTGAGTACACTGTTCCATGGAAAAACTAAATTGCCAGCTAAAAAAGTAGGTCTCGCCGGGATTTGAACCCAGGTCGCCAGATTCAAAGTCTGGAGTGCTAACCACTACACTATGAAACCATTTGTTGAGTGTGATCCACCACTGGTTATATTTGTGTCATCAAGCTTACAGACAAAATATTGTTTCGTTAGTCGATGCTTCATGTTAAATTTCCTTCTGTCTTTTTGAACTTGCTTCCGGTTGCCTAAATGGAGCGAGGCATATCCGATGAATGACTTATTTTATTTTATTTTATTTTTTCAATTCATTTTAACCAAAGGCTCCATTCCGCGGATCCAACTTTTTGTCTCTTTGGGTTGCTATTAGGATTTACTAGGTGTTTGATGTACGATAATTTGGAAAAAGTAATGTGGTCGGTCCATTCAGTATGACCTTGAAGGATAATTGTTTTGACGGGCCAGCTGTGTTGTCAACCACTCGGTAGTGGCCATTGCAGTTGCTTCTTCTTGTTCACTCAGATTGCTAGAATACAAAATTTTGAGTTCTTGTACGGGTCTGCATCACCTTGCTAGAATAGAATATTAATGTGTTCTTTTTTGCTGGTAAATGAGGCGTTGATGTCCCTTTTTAAGAACAAGGGTATACACATCTATGGCAATAGATAGTTCAGTTCGGTTTCCACCGTAAGCAGTGGGGTACATTTGATGCAGCTACTAATCTGAAATTAGTAACTATAGGTACCAAATGTGCCTTTTTGCTTAGGCTGTACTGTAAATTTTGGCGACGTTATAGTCACACGAATATAAGTCAGAAGACCGAGGTATGTTTAAAGTGTTCTTAGCCTCTAGACTGACCTGTACCATGGAAGGTCTGGGTACATTGTACCAGGGAAATACTAAATGTTACTAACAAAAATAGGAGGCACATTCTACCCTGGAAATACTAAATGTCAGCTAAAGGATTGGGAGTCGATATGTTTCCCGAACAATGAAATGTCATAAAAAAATGTGAGCACATTGTACCATGGAAATACTATATTGTAAGCTAAAAAAGTAGGTCTCGCCGGGATTCGAACCCAGGTCGCCAGATTCAAAGTCTGGAGTGCTAACCACTACACTACGAAACCATCTGTTGAGTGTGACCCACTAATGGTTATATTTCTGTCATTGGCTTACAGACAAAATATTTTCCTTTACTCGATGGTTCCTGTTAAATTTCCTTCTGTCCTTTTGGACTTGCCTGCGTTTGCCACCTTGCAGCTAAATGGAGCAAGGAATATCCAATGATTTTCTTATTTTATTTTGGTAAGGTTATAGTCACACCAATGTTAATCAGAAGACAGAGGTATGTTTCAAGTGTTATTAGCCTCTAGACTGGGTGCTAGTGTACCATGGTAGGTCTCTATACATTATACCAGGGAAATACTGAATGTCTGACAAAAATAGGAGTACATTTTACCCTGGAAACACTAAATGCCAGCTAAAAGTTTGCGAGTCATGTTTTTCCTGAATACTAAAATGTCATAAAAAGAAGTGAGTTCATCGTAGTATGGAAATACTAAAATGCCAGCCAAAAAAGTAGGTCTCGCAGGGATTCGAACCCAGGTCGCCAGATTCAAAGTCTGGAGTGCTAACCACTACACTACGAAACCATTTGTTGTGTCTGATCCACTGTTGGTTATATTTCTGTCATTTGCCTTGCAGACAAAATATTTTCCTTTACTCGAGATGGCTCGTGTTAGTTTTCCTTCCTTTTTTTTCCTGACTTGCTTCCATTTGGAACTATGCATCTTAATGGAACTAGGAATAGCCGACATATACCTTTTTTGAAAATCTATTTTGGCGTAAGACTTCATTGCGTGGGTACCATAATTTTGTCTCATTGAACTTCTTATTAGAATTTGCTAGGTGTTTGAGGCACGATAATTTAGAACAAGCAATATGGTCGCTCCATTGAGTATGACCTTGAAGGATAATTGTTTTGATTGGCCAGCTGTGCTTTCAACCACTCGCTGGTGGCCATTGCAATTCCTTCTTCATGTTCACTCGATTGCTAGAACACGATATTTGAGTTCTTGTATGGGTCTGCATCACATTGCATCAATAGAATATTTATGAGGCACTGATGTCCCTTTTTAAGAACAAGGGTATATACGCATCTATGGAAATAGGTAGTTCAGTTCAGTCTCCACCATAAGCAGTGGGGAAGGGATACATTTGGTTGAAGCTGCTAATCTGAAGTTAGTAACTATAGGTACCGAATGTGCCTTTTTTTGATGGTGTACAAATTTTGGTGAGATTATAGTCACACCAATCTTAATCAGAAGACCGAGTATGTTTCAAGTGTTCTTAGCCCCTAGACTAAGTAACTGTACCATGGAAGGTCTGAGTACATTGTACCAGGGAAATACTAAATGTCAGCAAAAATAGGAGTACATTCTACCCTGGAAACTCTAAATGTCAGCTAAAAGATAGGGAATATTTTTCTCAAACACTAAGATGTCATAAACTATAGTGAGTACATTGTACTATGAAAATAATATATTGTCAGCTAAAAGGTAGGTCTTGCCGGGATTCGAACCCAGGTCGCCAGATTCAAAGTCTGGAGTGCTAACCACTACACTACGAAACCATTTTTCGAGTGTGGTCCACTTATTGTTATATTTCTGCTATTTGGTTCACAGACAAAATATTTTCCTTTGCTTTGGTTCCTGTTAAAGTTCCTTTTGTTTTTTGGACTAGTTTGGGTTTGCCACCTTGCAGCTAAATGGAGCAAGTTATATCCAATGGTTGGCCAGCTGTGCTTTCATCCTCTCACCAGTGGCCATTGCAGTTCCTTTTCATGTTCACTCACATTGCTAGAATACAGTGTTTTAAATTCTTGTCAAGTCTCCACCCTAGCGACTGATCTGAAGTTAGTAACTATAGGTACTGAATGTGCCTTTCTTGATAGTGTCTGTTAATTTTGGTAAGGTTATAGTCGCACCAATGTAAATCAGAAGAGTGGTATGTTTCAAGTGTTATTAGCCTCTTTTTTTTTGCATGGTAATACGTGTCTCTAGACTGCGAGATTAGAATACCATTGGTAGGTCTCTGTACATTGTACCAGGAAAATACTGAATGTCAACAAAAATAGGAGTACATTCTACCCTGAAAACGCTAAATGTCAGCTAAAAGATTGTGAGTTAATTTTTTTCCTGAATACTAAAATGTCATAAAAAAGAAGTGAGTTCATTGTAGCGTGGAAATATTAAAATACCAGCCAAAAAAGTAGGTCTCGCTGGGATTTGAACCCAGCTGGGATTTGAACCCAGATCGCCAGATTCAAAGTCTGGAGTGCTAACCACTACACTACGAAACCATTTGTTGGGTGTGATCCACCGATGGTTATATTTCTGTTATTTGCTTTACAGACAAAATATTTTCCTTTACTCGATGGTTCCTGTTAAATTTCCTTCCAGTTTTTGGACTTGCTTCGATTTGCTACTTTGGAGCTTAATAGAGCTAAGAATATCCGATAAATACCTTCTTTTTGATTCATTTTAGCCAAAGGCTTCATTGTGTCGGTGCCATAATTTTGTATCAAAGCCGGATGGATGAAGTGGCGCCAAGCTTCTAGCGTTCTCTGTGACAAGAGAGTGCCACAAAATCTAAAATGCAGGTTATATAGGACCGTGATGCGACCCGCCATCTTGTATGATGCTAAGTGTTGGCCGACTAAAAGGTGACATGTTCAACAGTTGGTGTAGCGGATATGCGCATGTTGAAATGGATGTGTAGCCACACAAGGAAGGATTGGGTCCGGAATGATGATATAGGGGATAGTTGGGTAGCACCGATTGAGGAGAAGCTCCAACATCGTCTGAGATGGTTTGGCCATATTCAGCGCGGGCTGCCAGAAGCTCCAGTGCATAGCGGACGGCTAAAGCGCGCTGAAAATGTCAAGAAGGGGCGGGGTAGACCGAACCTGACATGGGAGAGGAGTCCGTAAAAAGAGATTTGAAAGACTGGAGTATCGCCAAGGAGCTAGCCATGGACAGGGGTGAGTGAAAGCTAGCTATCCATGTGCCAGAACCATGAGTTGGTTACGACATCTTATGGGTTTCAGCTCTAGCATATCCCAACTTGTTTAGGACTAAAGGCTTTGTTATTGTTGTTGTTGTTGAGCTGCTATTAGGATTTACTAAGTGTTTGAGGCAGTACGATAATTTGGAACACGTAATATGGTCGCTCCATTTGGTATGACCTTGAATGTTAATTGTTTTGATTGGCCAGCTATGCTTCAACCACTCGCTAGTGGCCATTGCAGTTCCTTCTTCATGTTCACTCACATTGCTAGAATACGATATTTTGAATACTTGTACGGGTCTGCATCACATTGCTAGAATAGATTATTAATAAGGCATTGATGTCCATTTTGCAAGGAAGGGTATACACATGGAAATAAGTCAGTTCAGTCTCCGCTGTAAGCAGTGGCCAGTGGGTAATTGGAACCTTTGGTTGCAGCGACTAATCTGAAGTTAGTAACTATAGTTACCATATCTGCCTTTCTTGATTGTTTACTGTAAATTTTGGCAAGGATATTGTCACACTAATGTAAATAAGAAGACAGAGGTATGCTCAAGTGCTATTAGCTTCTAGACTGAGTATTTGTACTGTGGACGGTCTGGGTACAATGTACTAGGAAATACTAAATATCAGCAAAAAAGGAGTACATTCTACCCTGGAAGCACTAAAGATCATCTAAAAAGTTGTGAGTCAATATTTTTGACGACTACTAAATGTCGTCAAAATAAAATAAAATTGTGAGCACATTGTACCATGGACATACTATAATGTCAAATAGAAAAGTAGGTCTCGCCGGGATTCGAACCCAGGTCGCCAGATTCAAAGTCTGGAGTGCTAACCACTACACTACGAAACCATTTGTTGAGTGTGACCCATTGATGGTTATATTTCTGTCATTTGGCTTGCAGACAAAATATTTTCCTTCTCTTGATGGTTCCTGTTAAACTTTTTTCTGTTTTTCGGACTAGCTTGGGCTTGCCACCTTGCAGCTAAATGGAGCAAGGAATATCCAGCGATTATCTTATTTTATTATTTTTTGAATCCATTTTAGCCAGGGGCTCCATTGCGTGGGTAGAATATTTTTGTCTCATTGAGCTGTATTCGGATTAAATAGGTGTTTGAGGTACAATAATTTTAGAGCAAGTATGGTCGCTCCATTCTGTATGACATTGAAGGATAATTGTTTTGATTGGCCAGCTGTGCTTTCTACCAGTCGCTAGTGGCCATTGCAGCTCCTTTTCATGTTCACTCACATTTCTAGAATACATTATTTTGAGTTCTTGTCCAGTCTCCACCCTAAGCAGTGGGGAATGGGTACCTTTGGTTGCAGCGATTAATCTGAAGTTAGTAACTATAGGTACTGAATGTGCCTTTCTTGATAGTGGCTGTAAATTTGGTAAGGTTATAGTCACACCATTGTAAATCAGAAGGCAGAAGTATGTTTAAGTGTTATTAGCCTCTAGACTGTGAGTATTAGTACCATGGAAGGTCTGGGTATATTGTACCAGGGAAATACTGAATGTCAGCAGAAATAGGAAACACTAAATGTCAGCTAAAATATTGTGAGTCGATATTTTCCCCGAATACTAAAATGTCAAAAAAACTGTGAGTACATTGTACTATGGAAAGACTATATTGTAAGCTAAAAAAGTAGGTCTCGCCGGGATTCGAACCCAGGTCACCAGATTCAAAGTCTGGAGTGCTAACCACTACACTACGAAACCATTTGTTGAGTGAGATGCTTTGCTGGTTATATTTCTGTCTTTCTGCTTACAGACAAAGTACTTCCCTTTATTTGATTGTTCTTGTTAAATTTCCTTTCGCTTTTCGGACTTGCTTCTGTTTGCCACTTGACAGCTAAATGGAGTGATGAATATCTGAAGGATACCTTTTATTCCATTAATTTTATCCAAAGGCTCATTGCGTGGTACGATATTTTTGTCTCGTTGAGCTGCTATTAAGACTGACTTGGTGTTTGAGCGTTTGTTTTGTGTTTTTTCTCTTCTTCATAAAACTTCAAAAGTATATATTATGCACTTTCAGCATACACCATATGAGAGGAGATGCATTGCGATAACCATTGGATAACAAATTTATCCAGCTTCAGCATGATTAGCAGTAGTGGATTTCCCACAACTTGTTCTATGTACCTTAAAAATAAACACATGGCCAAAACATTGTTACTATTAACGCCAACCTCCTGGTGGTCGGGTCACCCTTCTTACAGGTCTCTGATATCTCACTTATGTGGATCAGTAGTTGTAACCATACCCCCCCCCCCCCCCCACACACACACACACCAACATCTCTTCCTTCGAGCTCCGCTTGCCGCTATCATATAATCTTACCGCTCTCTAACTATCCTAGGACCGGATCTGCACTTAACTTTTGTGCGCCCTTTGATGGTGTCAGGTCCGAGTTAATGCGTCTTAGCAACTAAGCTATAGCCCAAACTTAATTACAGTAAACCTGTTGCCAGAATGATTATATGTAGAAAACCTAGAGAAAACGTTTAACTTTATCCTTACAGTTTGGAATAAGTAATGTGATCTATCCATTCAGTATAGCTTTCAAGGTTAATTGTTTTGATTGCCCAGCTGGGCTTTCAAGCACTCACTGGTGGAAATTGCAGTTTCTTTTTCATGTTCACACACATTGCTAGAATACAAGATTTTGAGTTCTTTGACGTGTCTGCATCACTTTGCTAGAATAGAATATTAATGAGACGTTGATGTCCCATTTTAAGAACAAGGGTATAAGCATCTATTGAAACAAGTAGTTTTGCTAGTCTCCACCATAAGTGGTGGGCAAATGGGTACATTTGGCTGAGTTAGTAACTATATGTACTAAATGTGCCTTTCGAGATAGTGTACTGTAAATTTTGTTGAGGTTATAGGCACAACAATGTAAAGCAGAAGACAGTGGTATGTTTCAAGTATTATTAGCCTCTAGACTGTGAGTATTAGTACCATGGAAGGTCTCAGTACATTGTACCAGGGAAATACTAAATGTCAGCAAAAATAGGAGTGCATTCTACCCTGCAAGCACTAAATGTCATCTACAAAATTGTGAGTCGATATTTTTCCTGACTAAATGTCATCTTAAAAAGAAGTGAGCACATTGCACCATGGAAATAGTAAAATATCAGCTAAAAAATTAGGTCTCGCCTGGATTCGAACCCAGGTCGCCAGATTCAAAGTCTGGAGTGCTAACCACTACACTATGAAACCATAACCATTTGTTGAGTGTGAGCCACTGATGGTTATATTTCAGTCATTTGGCTTCCAGACAAAATATTTTCCTTTACCCCATTGTTCCTGTTAATTTTCCTTGCTTTTTTTTGGACTTGTTTCCATTTGCCACTTGGCAGCTAAATGGAGCAAGGAATATCTGACAAATACCTTTTCTTTTGAATTGATTTTAGCCAAAGGCTCCATTGCGTGAGTACGATAATTTTATCTCATTGGGCTGCTATTACGATTTACTGTACGTGTTCTGAGTGTTTGTTTTGTGTTTCTCTTCTTCATTAAGCTTCAAGAATATATATTATGCACTTAACAACACACATCATATGAGAGGACATGCATTGGGACAATTATTGGGTAACAAAATTTATCTAGCTTTGTTTCACTTTTTTTATCAGTAGTTGTAACCATGTCTCCATACAAAGAGAAAATAGACAAGACATTTCACTTTATCCCTACAATTTGGAACAAGTATTTTTTTCGAGAAAACGGAAGAGATTTTGTGTTCCGTTGCATTGAACAGATAGAGTTTGGTTACGACCCTCCTAGGAGAGCAAGTTCAGGAAGGGACATGAATGTGAATCTAATGTACATCCCAGGTGGTAGGCAAGATAACTCTGAGGCCACGTGCACCAGCGCGCGCCCATTGTTCGGCTTCGTCCTTGATCTTAGAGACCAGGACATGGACGAGGGGCTGGGCACCGTCGAATATGCACTCGTTGCGCATCTTCCAAATCATCCACGACTTTAGGAGGGCGATGGAGGCAAGGCCTTTCCGCGTCGTTGTAGGTGTGCTTTGCTTGGTGCGCAGCCACCAATCCATGAGCGTGCCTTCGTCGCTTGGTCCTGCGGTGGTCATCCTGAGCCACGCAAGGATCTCATGCCAAGTCTGCTTGGCAAAGGGGCATTTCAGGACTAGGTGGCGCATCGTCTCGGGAGCTTGGTCGCATAATGGGCATCGTACCTGGGTCTGGAGGCCCCGCCTAGTGAGGCGATCAGCGGTCCAACACCTATCCAGGTTAGCTAACCAGTGGAAGAATTTTATGCGCGGCGGTGCCCAACTCTTCCAAATGAGCTTCCAGGCGTAGCAGGTAGTGGAGCCCTGAAATGTGGCGAGGTAGCAGGAGCGGGCCGTGTAGGTACCGGATGTCGTCCATTTCCACGGCAGCTGGTCAGGTGCATCTGAGAGGGGGAAATGCTCGATAGCTTGCCAGACCTGAATGTATTGGCCGATCTCGTTGATGCCCACTGTCACTTGGATGTCGCCTGCCCAGCTGTGTCCCTATAGACCTTCGGCGACGGTCCGGAGCTTGCGTTGACGCTTGGGAATGCAGATGTAAAGGTCGGGGGCGATATCAGAGATGGACTGCCCATTGATCCACCGATCCTCCCAGAAGAGCGCATAAGAGCCGCTCCCAATGATCATCGTGGTGGAGGCGAAGAAGAGCGCTCTTTCCTCGAGCGAGAATTGCAGGTCTAGTCCGTGCCAAGCCCGGTCGTGGTCGGTGAGCGAGTATCAGAGCCAACGGAGCCGCAGCGCTAGGCCAGTGCGCTCGAGGTCTTGGATCCCAAGGCCGCCGAGGGAGGTAGGGCGGCAGACGTGACGCCAGTTGACATGGCAGTGGCCACCGTTGGCGGCTGCGCGCCCAGCCCAAAGGAATCCACGCTGGATCTTCTCGATTTGCTTAAGGGTCTTCTTCGGTGGCGCGAAGGCGAGGAGTTGATGGACAGGGATGGCACCTAGGACAGATTTCACCAGAGCCAGGCGCCAAGGCTTTGTCATCAAGTCAGCCTTCCAGGCGGGGAGGCGTCCGGCAATCCCATCAATGAGTGGCTTCAGCTGGGCCGCAGTAGGGCGCTTGATCGTGAGGGGGATACCAAGGTATGTGATCGGCAACTCCACGATGGGGCAGCCCAAGTGCGTGAGTGCTTCAGTCGCCTTGTCTAGGTCGCAATGCAGCAGCGAGGCAGAGCTCTTGGCGTAGTTAACGCGTAGGCCGGAGGCGCGGCCGAAGAGCGCTAGGATCTCTTTGACAGCCATGATGTCGCTGATCTTGCAATGGCAGAAAAGCACCACGTCATCCGCGTACAGAGACACCGCGGGGACATGCCTTCTGGGATGTAACTATGCCATAATACCCAGCTCGAGCGTGCGCTTGATGAGTCTTCCCAGGGTGTCCACGGCGAGCACGAAGAGCTGCGGCGACATGGAGTCGCCTTGGCGTAGACCCTGCCGGTGCCAAATGGGGGGGGGGGGGGGGGCTCTCCATTTATCAGTACGTGTGTGCTCGCCGAGGATAGGAGGATAGCAATCCACTCCAGAAACCTGTTCCCAAATCCATATTGGCGCAGGACCTCGAAGAGGAAGGGCCAGGACAGGGAGTCGAAGGCGTGTGCGAGGTCCAGCTTGAGCATGACACGCGGGGCCCCAAACTGGTGGAGGAGACGGTCCGACTGCTTGACCAAGATGAAGTTACCGTGCAAGCTTTGTCTGGCGATGAACGCGTTCTGGCATGGGCTGACGAGGTGATCCAGCCTGGGGGCGAGGCACAGTGAGAGAACTTTGGCGAAGATCTTGGCCACGAGGTGGATCGGGCTTATTGGCTGGTAGTTATTGAGCAATCCGGCATCCGCACGCTTCGGAAGGAGGATGATAAGCGCCTGGTTAAGACTACAGAAGCCGCGGCCCCTCAGCTCGTACAGCTGCTGGAATGCATCAACAATGTCCTGGCGCACCGTGCCCCAGCAAGTTTGGAGGAATTTTGCGGTAAAACCGTCGGGGCCGGGGGCCTTGTGTGCAGGCAGCCGCTTGATCGCTTCCCAGATTTCCTCGGCGTCAAAGGGAGCGTCAAGGTCGGTAAGATCGCACGGTGTGATCAGCTCGGACAGGCCGAGTGAGCAATCCCTGTTGCTGGCAGTGCCCAAGAGCGCATCAGATTGTGCAAATGCGGCTTCCACCATGCCCTCATGCTCGGAAATCACCTGGCCGTCGACGGCGAGGCCAACGATCCGGTTCTTCTGTCGGCGGAAGGAGCATTGCCTGTGCCCAAGAGAGAGTATTACATTCGGTCCATTCAATTTCAATATGACCCTCAAGGTTAATTGTTTTGATTACGCAGCTGGGCTTTCAACCGCCCGCTAGTGGCCATTACAGTTTGTTCTTCATGTTGACTCGCATTGCTAAAATACAATTTTTTTTGTTCTGGTATGAGTCTGCATCACCCTGGTAGAATAAAATATTAATGAGACATTAATGTCTCGTTTTAAGAACAAGGGTATAAGTATCTATCGAAATATGTAGTTCAGTTCAGTCTTCAACGTAAGCAGCGGGGGAGGGATACATTTGGTTGCAGCGACTAATCTGAAGTTTGTAACTATAGGTACTGAATGTGCCTTTTTTGATAGTGTACTGTAAATTTTGGTAGGGTTATAGTTACACCAATGTAAATCAGAAGATAGAGTTATGTTCAAGTGTTATTACCCTCTAGACTGAGTATTTGATCCATGGAAGGTCTGGGTACACTTTACCAGGGAAATACTAAATGTCAGCGAAAATAGGAGTACATTCTACCCTGGAAACACTAAATGTAGCTAAACGGTTGTGATTTGATATTTCATCCAATACTAAATGCCAGCTAAAATTATGTGAGTACATTGTACTATTGTAAGCTAAAAAACTAGGTCTCGCCGGGATTCGAACCCAGGTCGCCAGATTCAAAGTCTGGAGTGCTAACCACTACACTACGAAACCATTTGCTGTGTGTGATCCACTGATGGTTATATTTCTGTCATTTAGCTTACAGACAAAATATTTTCCTTTATTCGATTGTTCCTGTTAAATATTTTTGACTGACATTTTGTATTGGATAAAATATTGACTCATGATTTTTTTAGCTGCCATTTAGTGTTTCCAGGCTAGAATATACTCCTATATCTGCTGAAATATACTATTTCCCTCGTACAATGTACCCCAGACCTTCCATGGTATAATTACTCACAGTTAAGAGAGGCTAAAAACCTTCCATGGTACACTTGAACATACCTCTGGCAAAATCTAGAGTGGCAAAAACAGAGTTTTCCTGATTTACATTGGTGTGACTATAAAACCTTACCAAAGTTTACAGTACACCATCAAGAAAGACACATTCAGTACCTAAAATTACTGACTTCAGATTAGTCACTGCAACTAAATGTACCCCTTCCATACTGCTTAGAGTGATGGTTATATTTCTGTCATTTAGCTTACAGACAAAATATTTTCCTTTATTCGATTGTTCCTGTTAAATTTCCTTCCGTTTTCTTGGACTTGTTTTCGTTTGCCAGTTGGCAGCCAAAGTGAGCAAGGAATATGCAACAAATGTCTTACTTTATTTTAGTTTTTCAATTCATTTAGCCAAATGCTCTATTGCGTGGTACGATAATTTTGTCTTGTTGTGCTGCTATTCGGATTTACTAAGTGTTTGAGTGTTTTTTCCCTCTCTTCATTAAGCTTTAAGAATATACATTGTGCACTTAACACAGCACACAATATTTGAGCAGAGATGCATTGGGACAACCATTGGATAACAAAATGTACCTAATTTCAACATGATTAGCTAGTAGTGGATTTTTCAGCACTCGTTCTATTTCACCTTAAAAAGTAAGCACATGACCAAAACATTGTAACTTATTAGCACCACCCTCGTCGTGGCTGGTCTCCGATATCTCACTTCTGTGGATCGGTTGTAACCATACCCCTGCACGTCTTCGTTCGCGTCCATGGTCTGCTGCTGTTATATGATCTTACCGCTCTCTGATTATCCTAGGACCGAATCTGCACTCAACTTGTTGCCACCCTTCGACAATTTCACGACAAATGTAATACTGTCTTAGTGACTAAGTTGTAGCCAAACTTTACTGCAGTGAGCTTGTTGCCGGAATGATGATGCAAAGAGAACATAGATAAGACATTTGACTTTACCCTTACAATTTTGAACAAGTAATATGATCGGCCCATTCAGTATGACCTTGAAAGTCAATTGTTTTGATTACCCAGCTGGGCTTTCAACCACTCGCTAGTGGCCATTGCAGCTCCTTCATGTTCACGGGTATTGCTAGAATAGAATATTAATGAGACATTCATATCCCATTTAAAAAACAAGGGTATAAGCATCTATTGAAATAAGTAGTTCAGTTCAGTCTCCACTCTAAGCAGTATGGAAGGGGTACATTTAGTTGCAGTGACTAATCTGAAGTCAGTAATTTTAGGTACTGAATGTGTCTTTCTTGATGGTGTACTGTAAACTTTGGTAAGGTTTTATAGTCACACCAATGTAAATCAGGAAAACTCTGTTTTTGCCACTCTAGATTTTGCCAGAGGTATGTTCAAGTGTACCATGGAAGGTTTTTAGCCTCTCTTAACTGTGAGTAATTATACCATGGAAGGTCTGGGGTACATTGTACGAGGGAAATAGTATATTTCAGCAGATATAGGAGTATATTCTAGCCTGGAAACACTAAATGGCAGCTAAAAAAATCATGAGTCAATATTTTATCCAATACAAAATGTCAGTCAAAAAACAAAGTTTCACCAAACTGAAATGCCTGCTAAAAAAAGCAGGTCTCGCCGGGATTCGAACCCAGGTCGCCAGATTCAAAGTCTGGAGTGCTAACCACTACACTACGAAACCATTTGTTGAGTTTGACCCACTAATGGTTTAATTTATGTCATCTGCCTTGTGGACAAAATATTTTCTATCCACCTAAAGGTTCCTGTTAAGTTCCCTTCCGTTTGCCAATTGTACGGGTATGCATCACGGTTGCTTGAATACAATATTGATGAGGCATTAATGTCCCGGTTTAAGAACAAGGGTATAACCATCGATCGTACTAACTAGTTCAGTTCAGTTTAGTCTTCACCTTAAGCAGTGGGGAAGGGGCACATTTGGTTGCAGCGACGGCAGACATATTGACAAACTTTATGACTGCAGATGCACTCCATATTCTTGCATGTAAGGAAATTGAGGAGAATGGCTGGATTCCGCGATTTCAACAGAAAACTGGTGAAACTGGAATGGGTACTCAACTGGACTACCTTTGTCACAGCAAGGGTGATCTGCCACATATTGATCACATACAGACTGATCACCGACGCACACAAGTTTGATAAGGGCATTGAGCTGCCACTAGCCCTTTCTGGTATGGCAGGAATGAATGTGCTCAATGTATCTTTAGGGCTTGACCTATTTAAAGCGTTCGCGCGAGAGAGAAATCAGCAGACGCATCAGGACTGAATGTGTCTTTTCTTGATAGTGTAATGTATATTTTGGCAAGGTTATAGTCACACCAGTGTAAATCAGAAGACAGAGGTATGTTCTAAGTGTTGTTAGCCTCTAGACTGTAGTGACAATCCATATATGTAATCTGGTATGTATGATGAATTCGTATTAAGATGTCTCCCGGAAAGATTCTGTGGCTATGCCAGCATTAGTGGAATCACATCATGACTTATGTGGACAACCCGACCTTGATTCAGCGTTTTGAACAGATTCTTTTTGAAGTGTTTGTATTGTTTAAAACTTCATCTAATCTTATAGCCTACTAAAACCACAAATATTTCGATACAGAGGGAGTATTAGAGATGCTTCAGGCGACTTTTTTGTAAGCCATAATTTCTTTTTGCTGAGCTATTTAATGTTTCATTGTGAATGTTATTTGTGTATAGTTTTTGATACGTATTCTTCAACATCTTTCTTTCTGTAGCGAGTATCTGTAGCAACAGAAGGTATGTGCACTGTACCATGAAAATACTTAATGTCAGTGAAAAAAGCGTGATTACAATGTACCATGTACTCTTCTGTACTAAAGTATTATAGTGTAAAAAAATTCTTATATTTTGATAGAGGGAGTAGATACCAAATGTCAGGAAAAAATATAAGTACATTGTAAAATGAAAAAAAAAGCGTGATTACAATGTACCATGTACTCTTCTGTACTAAAGTATTATATAGTGTAAAAAAATTCTTATATTTTGATAGAGGGAGTAGACACCAAATGTCAGGAAAAAATATAAGTACATTGTAAAATGAAAATAGCTAATAAATAACAGAGTACACATTTTAATAGTAATATTGGCTAAAAAAATATTCTGTACTAAAGTATTATAGTGTAAGAAAATTCTTATACTGTTTCAGGAAAAAATATAAGTACATTGTAAAATGAAAATAGCTAATAAATAACAGAGTACACATTTAAATAGTAATATTGGCTAAAAAAATCTTTCAAAAAATTAAGGTCTCGCCGGGATTCGAACCCAGGTCGCCAGATTCAAAGTCTGGAGTGCTAACCACTACACTACGAAACCATTTGATGTACTAATTTCCTGGTGATTCTATTTCTAGGTATATAAATTTAAGACAAAAGAAAAAAAGGAGGTCTCGCCGGGATTCGAACCCAGGTCGCCAGATTCAAAGTCTGGAGTGCTAACCACTACACTACGAAACCATTTGATGTGTGCTCTGCTCCGGTAGCCTTATTTATCCTATAAATAGAATAATTTCCTTTCTGTTAAGCTCCTTTTGAGTAGGGAATATCCGACGAATACAGCTTCCTTTTTTTTTTCCATTTCATTTTAGGCAAGGACTCCATTGCCATCACCTACCACTCTCCGGCTATCCTAGGACCGAAGCGGCGCTCAATGTGTTACACCGTTGGATATTGTCATGACGGATGTGAAACGCCAGTATCGTCTTCGTGGCCGAGGTCACGCCACAACGGGAGAATGCCACCGCTATGGCGAAGATGCGGAGTAGACTGAGTTCGTCGGACCTCGCGCGAAGATTCGGAGGCTGGAAATTCGGTTTGCTGATTTCCACCAGGCCACCACCAAAAAGGAATTACTAGCTCAGCGACGCATGGCGCTTCCGCTACCAGAAACGAAAGCCATGCCCAATCACAGTCCACTTCGCTACACTCCAACGTGGTACGCTACAAGTTTACTAGACAACATACCAGTGGCCTCCCACACGCGTGGCGCCGCTGCAGCCTGGCCCTGCAGCACTTTTCAGTGAGGCGAGTGCAGCAGCGTACCAACCACCTGCTACTGCTAGCCCGTCTGCTACTAGTGCCCCGTCAGCTTGGATCGATCGCACGAACCGTATCAGCTCGGAGGCCACTGGTCGGATACGGGGAAACGTGGTCTCTCGGGCGCCCTTCGCGCACCCTATCCTCGCCCACGCCGCTCGCCAATCGCGCGCCCCCGCAGCGCCACACGTACGCCCGGGAACACCCCGCGCGATCTCATAAAACGTGGCCGCGCGGCCGCAGAGCAGAGTCCCCCAGGCTATAGAACCCTCACAGCCACAGCCACAGCCACAGCCACAGACGAAGCGCGAAGCGATATCGTCGCGAGTGGGAGTCTAGCAGGCGGCCATGGCACAGTCGATGCTCATGTCCGGCGTCAACGGCGTGGCCTCCGGCAGGAGCCTGCTGCAGGCGGCCAGGCCGTCGTCGGCGTCCACGCCCTTCTCGCGGCTCGCGCTCTCCTCCTCCTCGGCGGCCTACTACAAGCACATGCCGTCCCTCTCCGTCCGGACCATGGCCCTGTTCGGCAAGTCCAAGACCAAGGCCGCGCCGGCCAAGAAGGTCAGCTCGCGCCTGGGCCTTACATGTTCATTGCCACCAATGCAGGTCTGGTGATGTCTTCCTCTCCTTGTAGTTGTCTGACGGCGTTGTGTTTTGATTATATATGTATAGGTCGTTGCGCCCAAGCCCAAGACGGAGGACGGCATCTTCGGCACGTCCGGCGGGATCGGTTTCACCAAGGAGAACGAGCTCTTCGTCGGCCGTGTTGCCATGATTGGCTTCGCCGTGAGTACCCCTGCGCCGTAATTTAATTACCATGCATCAACGTCTTTTATATATGTGCATGTGGACCAATCCAAGGCAATTCCAAGGGTAGAATAAGAACATAATTAACTAGCTGCTCAACATATTAAGTTATAGCAATCTGGTTTGCGTTGCCACAGGATGACATGTATATATGTCCCCGTACGTGGTAAGTTGATGATGAGCTCGTACTATCCAGTTCAAACAGAAAAATAGTTAAAGATAAATTAGAAACTGACCGAGGGGGAAATCTACGCACATATATACTATGAAATGATGTTAAAAGCTTATTCAAATGCTTAAAAAGATCAGAAAACACCATTTTCATTAATACTCCCTCCGTCCCAAAATAAGTGTCTTAAACTTAGTACAAATTTATACTAGAGCTAGTACAAAGTTAAGACAGCTATTTTGGGACAGGGGGAGTATCAATGAAAATGGTGTTTTTCTAGGATACTATAACGGCGTAGACTACTATAACCTACCTCAGTATATCATGTTTTGGTTTTGCACAGGGCATAAAAAATGTCCTACATTTTGTTACGGAGGTAGTAATAAATATATGTGGATTTGCTATAATAGTGTAGCATTTAAACTACCCAAATATTTCAAATCAAAAGTGTTCAATAGTTCAAAGAAAGTTATACATAACTTATAATATGTTTTGTAATTATTTAACTTGTTTCTAAAATTTCAGTTTTTGTCCCAAATTTTCATAAAACAAAATAGTACCGCAAATTTAGTCTATAGATTATACTACTACTCTAGAATGAGATAGGGCTGAGAAGAGGTTGGTGCTGATCAAACGGGTTTAGAATAGGACTGAGACTCACTAAACATCAGAATAGTCAATATTAAATTAGTACTCCCTCCGTTCCATAATATAAGTCTTTGTAAAGATTCCACTAGAGGACTACATACGGATGTATATAGACATACTTTAGAGGATAGATTCATTCATTTTGCTTTGTATGTAGTCCCTTAATGAAATCGCTTAAAAGACTTATATTTAGGAACGGAGGGAGTATTTTGCTATGCTGCATCGAAATTATGTTTTATTCCCTCCGTTCCTAAATATAATACTCCCTCCATTCCTAAATATAAGTCTTTTTCTAGGTTCAACTAATGGACTACATACGGATGTATATAGACATACTTTAGAGGATAGATTCATTCATTTTGCTTTGTATGTAGTCCCTTAATGAAATCGCTTAAAAGACTTATATTTAGGAACGGAGGGAGTATTTTGCTATGCTGCATCGAAATTATGTTTTACTCCCTCCGTTCCTAAATATAATACTCCCTCCATTCCTAAATATAAGTCTTTTTCTAGGTTCAACTAATGGACTACATACGGATGTATATAGACATACTTTAGAGTGTAGATTCATTCATTTTGCTTCGTATGTAGACATCTAGTGAAATATCTTAAAAGACATATAATTAGGTGCGGAGGGAGTAGACGGCAGTGTACATTGCACTACTAGTGAAGCAAAAGCATACTTTTCTTACAAAGGAAATGGTCAAGAACTAAGATGAACTTCTGAGCGCCGTCCTTTTGATTAGCCTGATGATAACTGTTTTAAATGTTGATGTCTGCAGGCGTCGATCTTGGGAGAGGCCATCACCGGCAAGGGCATCCTGTCCCAGCTGAACCTTGAGACCGGCATCCCGATCTACGAGGCGGAGCCCCTCCTCCTCTTCTTCATCCTCTTTACCCTCCTCGGCGCCATCGGCGCGCTCGGAGACCGCGGCAGGTTCGTCGACGAGCAGCCCACCGGCCTCGACAAGGCCGTCATCGCCCCCGGCAAAGGCTTCCGCTCAGCCCTCGGCCTCAGCGAGGGAGGTACGTAGCAGTTAGACCGACTTCCATGGCATCTTTGCGGCTCTGTGACATGCATGGCTGATTGATGATTTGTGCGACTATGTGTATGATGCATGCAGGTCCGCTGTTCGGGTTCACCAAGTCGAACGAGCTGTTCGTGGGGCGGCTGGCGCAGCTGGGGATCGCCTTCTCCATCATCGGGGAGATCATCACGGGCAAGGGCGCGCTGGCGCAGCTCAACATCGAGACCGGGGTGCCCATCAGCGAGATCGAGCCGCTCGTGCTCTTCAACGTCGTCTTCTTCTTCATCGCCGCCATCAACCCCGGCACCGGCAAGTTCATCAGCGGCGAGGACGACGACTAGATCGGCACCGGCACGTGCGAATGCTTTTTGGCCATTAATTGTACGTACGTACGTGCTTTGCCTGTTTGTTGTGTTCGTGAGACCTTGGGGTGTACTTAGGTGTAAGAAGAAGTTGGTCGTTGCCTTATGAAAAACAAGAGCTAGCAGCTAATTCGCCATGCATGCCGACAGTTGCAGTTCTATCGTCTCGGATTTTTTATCCTTCCCTTCTGCCTTAATGAAGCGTAGAATGAGAGTGGATTTCCAGCATCCGGGTGACTAAACACCCTCTATAAACAGTAGCATTAAAAAAAAGTCTGAAATTTTGCAAGATTAAAAATGATCAAACTTAGGTGCTTGCAACTTTTCATGCCAAAAGAATAATTAAGGAGCTCTACACAGGAAAAACATTTTAATACTTTAAACTTTGAGCACTTTTAGCACTCAAATCTAAAACTTGTTTATACACCTTTCTCTACATGATATTTTGACATAAAAACTCGTTAAAGCCTACAAAATTCGACCATCTTATATGTTGCAAAGTTTCAGTTTTTTAAAACATTTATTTATTTTTTATTTATTTTACTGTTCATGAATAATAATAATTCTTCAAATAAAAAATAGAAGGCACGACCATATGCAAATAATTCCTCAAATGAAAAATAATGGTGCAAGTCGATTTTGTCCAGTCATGTTCGATTGAAATCCAATGGTTGGACACCTTTCCTCCTCTGGTCTCTCCTCTTCTTCCTCCTCGAGCGACTCACCTCCATTTGGCGATGTCCCCGCCTCCGGCAAGGTCATTGTCCAATGCAAGTGGGAATAAAAAACTAAAGGCATCCCCACCTGTCAAGTCCTCACCTCGCCTCCAGCTGCCGCGTCATCCCCGACATCGTCTCGTTCCCAGCTCGCCTCGATCAACCTCGCCTCTCTTCCTTCTCCATGAAAATCAACTCACACCATTATGATTTTCAGGAACCTTAGAGCATCTGCAACAGCCGCCCAACCCGTGGCGCACTAAAAAACAGTTTGCAGCGCGCCGTTTGCCTGTTTTGGCGCGGCGGCCAGCGATTGCTCCAACAGGCGCGCTAAAATGCAACCACTACAAGGAATATGCTAATACACGACGCTGTTTTTTCGTGGCTGCATCGTCACAGTTTTTAATTTACGACGATCTGACGAAAAACCAAGCGTCAAAAACGGAGCGTCAGAAATGAACAGCAACGATGTTTTGATCGAAATCGTCGTAACTTTTACGACGATTCCTGGATTGTCGTAACCTTTACGACGATCATAAATCGTCGTTGGCAATCAAACCCAGTCCTACATGGCAAAATTACGACGAAAATAAAACATCATGGTTGAAATTAGCCCAACCCATTTCAATTGACCACATGGGCTAATTTTTTTGGGCTTTTTCTTATTGGGCTTCTTTTTGGGCTTTAGCCTATTTACAACAACTTCTAGTTTTTTTTTTGAATTTTTTGTATCATTATAATTTGGGCCCTGGCCTTTTAGTTCTCAAATACATTTGGTCCAGTTTCAGTTTTGGCCCTTTTTCATTTTTGAATTCGGCAACTTTTTTCTTTTATACTGTTAATGGATCTATAAATAACAGATCATACAACATTGAAGCCCATACACATAAATCTAAAGCATCTCTAAATAACAACCCACACCACAAAATTTGAAGCACATTTCAAGATTTGATAATATAGCCAAAACCTGTAGCACAACCAGATATCAAAACTGTAGTACAATCAGGTACAAAATTACATAGCCAAGTGTACAAAATCTGCTACCAAACCAAGTGCTATCACAAAATCCGCTATCAAACCAAGTGCTATCACAAAATCTGTTATCAAGTGCTCTCTAAGGCACAGGCTCCACCCTTCTCTGCCTCTCCGGAGACCTTGAACAATCTCTCCATTCACAAAAAGCTCAGCTGCAAAATCAAATAGATCGAACAACATGAGTACATTACTTTCACAGAGTGATCAGTTTAGCTGCAAATCAAGTAGATCGCACAACATATGAGGAACAACCTAATTTATCCAAATAGTAGTGATGTGTTGTGTCCTTAATGCTCATGCTAAAAAATATATATTTCAAATAAAAAATAATCAGTTGAAAGGAGAGTTAGAAGTTATTGTATAATTGCAAACTTCTTTTTCGTGTGGAGTGAGATTAGGCACACCAGTATGTAGGAAGTAGCATCTTGAAAGAAAATTTGAATATTAAATAACTGGTCAATGTTAGCCTAGAATAACCCAATTAGCTTATATTGGCCAACTACAACTACATAACTATTGTACTGGTTTACCCATACAACTTGGCTCTCAGCAGTTTTCACTCTAACAAAAAGCACATTTAACTGAATAAACAGTTCTGTATAAATAATAACAATTATATAGATTATTCCATTTGAATAACAAAGAATACATATATTTTCCCCGTAGATAGATTTGCCATGGATGTAGAAAGAAACATATTTTCCTGTAGATAGTCGGTAAATTGTGCTTGGCATCTGTTGCTTTTTTTCATATATAGAAACTTCTATTAAGCATCCCAGCAGGGTGTAGAAAAAACATGTGAATAGATCCTCAATGTCTATTTTTAGAAACAGCAAGACCGGTATATAGATGGGAAAATAACGCCCACATATTCTTTTCTGGGAGCAAAGAAGTTCGGGAAGCATTACAACATATAGAAGTAATATGTTCGTTTTACTAAAAAAGAAGGAATTCGGCATGGCGCACGTGCAAACATATAATCAGTAGGTGTTGTTCTCGTTGAATCAAACCTGACTAGGAGCTGTGCATCGCCCATGCGAGAGCATAACTGAAAATACACACTTAAATATCCTAGGAGGTTCCTAGTTATATAATATAACTCATCAAGTTACTAAATATACACATATTGGAAACTGGATCATACACTTCAGCATCTATATAAAATAACACAAAATATTTGTGTATTTTCCTCTATCGGGACACTATGAAGTAACATATTCAACATTATCTATACCGGTATACCATGAAGTAACACATTAAACATGAGCTATACCACACACATATATATATGGACGTAACATCAATGGCACTATTTTCTGTTGAAGCTATAAAATTAAGGGACGAACTAATTAAATTTTCCCGCAAAAAAGGAACGAACTCCATCTTAAAGTTATGGACCTAATTACCATGAACAATTTGTAGAGGATATATAATCAAATTATAAGACTAAAAATTATCTGGAGCATTTAATTTATGTATACATAACTACTTTCCAATCGATGGGAGTAGGCGTCACCAGCGACACAACTGAATGGTGTCGAGGGGGTGAATCGCTTGACCGCTAGTTGGCGTAAATCTTTTGCTTAGCAGTGACGCCAATTGCAGCAGCCACCCAATCATGGGATGAATTTATCAAATGAAGACGTTGCACTGATGTCTGGGTAGAACTTTGAAGGTGGAGCCATTCAAATTATGCAGAGTAACGTGATTAGGGTGTGACAGGTGCAAACGCTACCGTCGGGATTACATGTTGCCGTCGGACTGATGTGACCACTCGTGGTGGTTCTCCTAGTAGCGTACAGTGCATGATCAAGTCATGAACACTGCTGATAGATGGGCATCTATAGTACCAACTATTTTCACGCCTGATGGTAGTTCCTTTTTTATCTACCGGTGGAGTTTCCATGGGTCAAGGTTTTCTTTGTGGGTCAAGGTTTTCTTTGTTTTTCTTTTGCTAACGGTGATCGTGACAATTGCGTTTTTACATTAACACAAGGGACCATCTCTATTATGTAACTTTCTCTTTAATCCTGTACCAACTATTTTCACGCCTAATGGTGGTTCCTTTTTTATCTACCGATGGAGTTTCCATGGGTCAAGGTTTTTATCTATCGGTGTTGGCAATTGCAGGGTAATTAAGAACTAAGAAGAGAACAATATGACGATGCAGTATCCAGTATATGTCTGAATTGAAATGAGAAGGTTTGGACCTGCAGGTAGGGATGATCTCGTCTTCAGAGTCTCTGGTCCAGAGCGACCACTCGAGTTGCACGACGGTGATGGGATGGACGGCGTGGGCTCTTCTAATGGTGGAAGCAGAGGCCTCCGCAGGCCGACGTACTTTATCTTGCCGTCCTCCACCAGCTTCTTCAGCTCGCCCATCTAGTGGCACAACAAACAGCTAGTCAGTTATAAAAATAGGCCTAAATTTGGTACGACAAGTAACTGATGAACAATTGCTGCGTGTGATAATCAAGGGCATCTGCGTGGGTTCTGGAACAAGGGCTGACCATGATCTCGATGGGCAGACGGGTGTCGATGCAGTGCTGGTAGTAATGATCAAGGGCATCTTGGTTGGAGCATATTGTGCTCCCGCAAAAGTTCATAATCCAGGAACCCGAAGTAATTAATGGCCAAGTGTCAGGGTGAGATTCCCATCTTGTTAGAGAGATCAATACCATAGTTCCCAGGTTCTATAGAAATGCAGAAATAAATTGCCTGCAATTACATTGCAGTGTTATTGCCGGTCGTGTCTAAGAAATTCAAGAGATAGTTGTCGGTTGTCTATTCTGCCTAAAAAAGAGATTCAGAAATAGTTGCCTATAAGAATTCAGTACTATTGACTATTCAGCCTACCCCCTCCTTAAAGACAACTCAGAGTTATTGACTATCCCTGTCCAACGATTCATTAGTAGACAGCTCGAGCACTAGAAGTCCTTGGAACAAAAAATACTTATAAATTACGCTAACCAAATGATCAAATCAGATGGTTACATGTGGTGGAGCTCACCAAATTCTTCAGGTCTTCTTGTCCACCTGCAGCAGCAACAACCATGAGGATGAGGGCGTCCTTGTCCACCTGTAGCAGTAGCAGCCGCCGCCATGAAGATGAGGGCGTCCTTGACTACCTGCAGCAGCAGCAGCAGTAGCTTGTACAGATCAGATCTAGGCGGAGATGAAAAAATACACAATAGAAAGGAGGTCAGGAGGGATTCTCACGGTCGTAGATGGCGGGTTTGCCGGAGATGGGCGACGTGGAGGCCGACGAGGAAGTGGCATTCATCGGCGTTGAGGTCCACACCGAGAGCCGCCATCGTCACCCCGTCCCCCGGAAAGACCAGATGCTCACCAAGAGCGTTCATCGTCACACCGAGAGCACCATGCTTGATCTGAGTTCCGCCTCCCGGAAAGACCAGATGCTCCCCAGAGACATTAACCCAGTTCTGCTGCCCCTTGTACTGCACCGACTTGGTATGAGGAACATTGCTATACCATATCTGAAGATAACCAACAAAACCTTAGTCAGTCATGTAAACAAGCCATGTCTGAAGAAAGATAACTGAAATCATGCACCAAAGACAGAGAATTCATTCATGAAGGATCGACTTCTGTTGTATCACATAGTTGAAAAGAGGTGTAAATGCATACATTGGACTAATTCAGTGTGCAATAGGAGATTTGAATAAAGAAGTTGTTCTCATCTACGGCCACTACATAGCAACAACGATTAGGAGCTTGACAGTTAAAAAGGAACGAAAATCCACAAACTGGTAATGATATTTTTTAAAGGTTTCCATGCGTGACAGTAAAGGTAATGTATAACACGCCATGGTAATGAAAGGTTGAGAGAGCGTCGAGGCAGTGGCAGCAGGCATGACACGGGAGAGCGACTGCAAGGGGTGAGGAGGGGACGAAGAAAGTGAGTGATCCAAGTGTGCCCGACACACCAACGCAGACCGACGCTCGGTCGTTGACTCCCACTCCTCTTTCCACTCTCTTCTTCCCTCCTTACATTCCTTCTCTCTCCCTCTCATCTTCTTTGTCTCCTGCATAGACCGGATATTAGGCTGAATTTAGTGTGTTGACGAGAGTGCGTTCATGTTTCTTGAAGCACTGATGACAGCTTTGTCATCGTTGTTCATTACCATGGCGTGTTATACATTCAACATATCTTGTCCAGTGACCATATATGATTGCTCGGCTACAACCTGAACCAATGTTCTGACTTTCGAATAACTGGAAACATAATTACTCGGCTACAACCTGAACCAATGCTCTGACTTCTGAATAACTGAAAAACACCTTTGTCCCACCCACCCCAAACTTGAAGCATGCCTAAGGTTATAATCAATCAGCCATGGCAAGGCCAGGCATATATAAATCTGATGCATACACATTGAACAAACGGAGTAAGATAATCTATGCACGCATGTTACGATTTTGAATTCACAGGTTAGAACGCCCCCATCAAAATCCACAGATCTCCTAATTTAATATATCATGCCAAGTTCGTAGCCTATTCCCAACCCTATCGTGTCTCGTCCACAGCAGAACGCGATAGCCAGCGGCTACAAGCACATTGAACGAAATCACAGACATAAAGGAATTGCAGTGGGCTTGCAGGGAGATCTGAGCGAGTAGGTCGGGCCAGGGGCACCGACAGCAAGAGGGGTACCTTCGGGGAGCTGGGGCAGCGGGAGCGCGTCGTAGTCGCAGGCGCACGCGTGGCAGGCCCCCGGCGAACGGTCGAGCGCCACGGCGACGTGCGAGTAGAGCGGCGGGCCGACGATGTAGGCCGGGACGCCGAGCCCGAGCAGCGCCACCAGCGCCATCACCGCCGCGGGGCTCGGGCCCCACGACGACGACGAAGACCCATCCGCCATCGCCTCCGCGCCGAGGGCGGATGGTGGGACGGCCGCGCTATGCTGCGCTGCGGGGCGAGGTGGAGTGGTGGGGTGGGGACTGAGGAGCCGTGCTTCGTCGGTGGCTCGACGTCCGGTCTGGTGGTAATGACATTTTTTATGCCCATGGCCTGCGTCGTCGTGGGCGGAGGAGGACATGCGGCGTCCGGTCGGGGCCGGGGCGGGGACCCTGGCACGCGCCGCCAGGGAGCAGAGGCCGGATCTCGCCGCCACGGAAGCCATGGGCGGGCTAGAGAGCACCCAGAAGCCAAAGTGGGAGGAGTCTGCAAGGGATCTGGATCTGGTGGGGGAGAAGGAGGGTGTAGACTAGCTGCGAGGGGAGAGGGAGTCGCGGTGGGAGGCGACTGCAAGGGACCTGGATCGAGGAGCGGGCTAGGGTTCGGGTGCGCTGAGAGAGAGGGGGTTGCTACCAGAGAGAGAGAGAGAGAGAGAAAGGATCAGAGGAGTGCTAGGATGGACAGACGAACGGACGGATGGATGGACAGATGTTTGCCATGTCATCGATCCATCCCACAACTAATTTCACCAATCAGAGTTAAGCTTATACTCCCTCCTTTCCTAAATATAAGTCTTTCTAGAGATTACACTAATAAAATACATACAGATATATATATAGTGTAGATTCACTCATTTTGATTTGTATGTAGACTCCTAGCGAAATCTCTTAAAAGACTTATATTTAGGAACGGAGGGAGTATAATTTTGTTTTTTGTTTCTTTTATACCCCCTCTATAAACTATTTTAAAAGTGTTTGCATCACTAGAATAGTGATCTAAATGCTCTTATATTATTTTACGGAGGGAGTAGTTTTTATCCTCTTAATCACGGTAAACATTTAAGATATTAACCTCATTTTCCATTTTTCGGATGCTTAAAATGAGTTTTTTTGTGAAGGACCTACCATATATTTAATGCCAAGTTGGACCAAATCATTTTTCTAAAATACTAGGCATATTTAATGTACAATTGACCAAATGGTTGGGTGTCAAAAAAAAATTATCCACCTCTCGTGAAAAAGACAAGTTTTCCTTAATTCACTTGGAAACGGGTCAAATTTGAACTGTAGCTGCATTATAGTTTGCTATTTCTTTTTTCCAAAAATATTTTTTAGGTACAGAAGTATCTACTTCTTCATAGATACTCGAAAATATTTGCAAAAATCAAGCTAGGATGAGGTTGCTTCACAAACTAGGATGAGGTGGGATAGAATGGACCCACGAGTGACATGTCAACATAGTTAGAACATGTTACGACATTTTTATAATCATCGTAAAAGTTATGACGATCTCAACTTATGCGGTTATGACGTTTTTGACTCACATCGTCGTAATTTATATGTAGATTTGATCCCCTCAAACGGCTTACGACAATCTCGGATGAAATCGTCATAGATTTATGACGAATTCATCAACGACATCTGAAAGAACGTCATGTATGAGCATATTTCTTGTAGTGAGCGCCCGCGCGTAGCTTCAGCAGGTGCGCTAAAATGCAGCTCGCGCGAGCAGCCGACGCTTGCCATATGTTGCATTTTGGACACATATTGAACATAAGATGAATTTCAAACATCAAAACAAAGACACAAACAAATTCATGATGACATAAAGTTCATGCCCACAAGATCATCCAACCAAGTTCATGTCCACAAAATCATCCAACCAAGTTCATGCCCACAAGTTCAAATTCATGTCCACATAAAGTTCACACTAACGAATGACCCATCAAGAATCAAGCCTCGTCCTCGTCTTCATCTTCCTCTTTCTCTTCGTTTTCCTCTTCCTCCGATTCATCATCCGAAGCGGATTCTTTATCCTCCTCTTCATGGTCGCGCACGACATCATGCGAAGGTGTTGGCACACCGGAAGACATGCCGCCCATGGCGCCCGAAGGTGCTCCCATGCCTCCCATGGTGTAGTTGCCCCTCTTCCTTTCGGTGCGTCGACAATGCCCTCACCATCCTCGTCCACCTCAAACTCATGGTCATCGAAATGCATGACATTTGTTTCAGACCAATGAGAATTGTTGGACGAACACCCATAGTTGACATATATGCCTCATCGTTGACACTATAAAGGATATACAACGAAGCAAATGAGCTATCTATATGTATGCATTCAGAAAATAACAACAACAAAAAGTTGGCGATTTTTTTACCATTGGTGCATTTCCTCGAACACCTTTTGCGCGTCGGCCGCCGTCTCAACAAGTGACCTCGCCGGCCCTTCGGTAGCCGTCGCGGCCATCGCACACCCTGCAAGTCTCTTCCTCGACGGCTTGGAGGAGCCGGAGCCGTCCGCCGCCTTGTTCTTCTTCGCAGGAACCCTGCCCTTCTTCGGCCGCGCCGCATTTGGGAGCTTCGAGAGGGGGGCACGTGGGTTCACGGCGGGCACCGGCGCGAGGCCACCCGCCCTCGAGGTCATCCGTGGCGGCATGAAAAGGCCGCGCGCGACGCCGGTGCTTGGAGGAGCGCCGGCGGAGGCGAAGCCAAAGCTCCCTCGCTAGGGCTGCGGTAGCGGCGGCGGCCGCAGCAAAGGGGTCGCGGGTGTAGAACGGGGTGAGGGGGGTGCCGGCGAGGACGTCCATCGGGTTAGTTAGCCGGCAGCGGCGCGCAGTGTAGATAGTGTGGCACGATCGCTCGAGTGTGCAGCGCGCGGAAGCAGGCACACCAAATAAGCAGCGCGCGATGGCGATTCGGACAGTGCGCTGTACTCTATATGCCGCGCGCGCGTTTATCACGCGCCCGCTGGAGCACCTTTTGCTATTGTGCGCGCGCTAAGAAGACAAATTTTGCGACGCGGTACTGTTTTAGCGCGGCTGTTGTAGATGCTTTTAGAAATAAAAGATGCAGAAATAAAAATCGGTTGTGAACTATGAAAGGGACCTTGGTCTATCTTTTTTTCTTGAAGTCATGGAGTATTTTCAGAGACAGATAAATAAAGGTCCATGGCAACCTTTGTGCTTACCAATGATGCCACATGCCATCATGAGAAGGATAACAAAAACAACCATCTTTCCAGTACTAAAATCACACAATCGCCATTGGTTTTGCGAGCCGCAATAGTCACCTGTCTCCAAAGACCAGATCAATTTCATTGTGCAAAACACACGGCAGGGGACACGCTACATGCTTCTCTAGCCCACTTCTAAGATTACCTATAGACATCATCGAGGAAAATACTCATTTTCGTGCACACCACCTCCATCGCATGGAACCAAAGCATTGGGTGACCATTAGCTTCCGAATGATCCACCAGATCAGATGAAGGAACAACATGCTAAAACCTACATCCTTTATTCATTATTGGTATCGTAGCAAGCACCGTCAAACAAGGGCGGAGCAGGAAGGGCTTATTCCAATCCAAGAACACCGTATTCTGCCACCCCTTCGTCATCCTCCCCAAGAATAATATAACACAAAAGCATGACCTTTTCCTTGCTTTGCCACCGTGGATCTATGCAAGGTACACCACAACAACAAAATCCATGAGGTCCTTTGGGATCGTGTACGATCGAGAAGGGACGTCTAGAGGGGGAGGTGAATAGATTACTTGGCAAATTAAAAACCTTAGATTTTCCTAATTTTATTGGTTGGCATGTTTTAGCTATTCGAACAAGTCTAGCGCACCCTACACATGCAAGCCAACGAGTATGACAACAGAAACTAAAGACATGCACGTGATAGTAAGGAATAGAGATAGGAAGATCAAGTGCAAAGATGACACAGAGATTTTTGGCGTGGTTCCGATAGGTGGTGCTATCGTACGTCCACGTTGAAGGAGACTTCTATCCACGAAGGGTAACGACTGCGGGAGTCCATGAAGGGCTCCAACCACAAGGGGTCCACGAAGATGCAACCTTGTCTATACCATCATGGCTTACGTCCACGAAGGACTAGCCTCACTCGGGGTAGATATTCACAAAGTAGTCGATCTCCTTGCCCTTACAAACTTCTTGGTTCAACTCTACACGAAGTCGGAGGCTCCCAAGTGATCCCTAACCAATCTAGGATACATCATTCTCCAAAAGGTAATAGATGTGGTATGGATGATGAACGCCTTGCTCTTGTGCTTCAAAATATAGTCTTCTCAACACTCGATCACCCTCTCACATATTTGGCTTGGTAGAAGAGATTGATTTGGTGAAAAGCAACTTGGGGAGGCTAAAAATCGAGATTCATGTGGTCGGAGTGGAATGTCTTGATCTCAACACATGAGTATGTGGTTCTCTCTAAAAAAATGGATGGGACAAGTGTTGGCTTGTTCACCGAGAGATTAGGGTTGGCTCTGGATTCTGTCTAAGGAAAACTTGGTAGGGCTGAATGGAAATAGTTAGTGGCACCAAATTTTGTTGTTTGGGTTTTGACAAAATGTTTTTGTGGGAGAATAATTGATGGAGTTTGGTGGCTAACTTTAAGCACTTGAGCAATCAGATCATCATAGATAACTCATCCCCCTTTAATAGTATTGACTTTGCTATAGACTGAAATGTGATTTCTCACAAAATGCAAAATGTAGAGTCTTGAAGCTTGAAGCTTGGGCAATCATATTCTTCTCCTTCCTTTTGGTTTATCCTCGCATTCCTAGCCAACAATATCTTGGAATGGATCTGAAATACTAGGTAGAACCACTAGTACAAGAGATAATGCATGTTGTCATGAATTAACAAAACTACCAAGGGAGCATATGTGCTTTCAATCTCTCCCTTTTTGGTAATTGATGACAACATACAATTAAAGCTTCAATCTAAAATAGGCGGTGATATATGATAGCTTTAAGAGACATATGGCTAGTACAAGCTCCCCCTAAATATGTGCAATCCCCTTTAAGGGATAGTTGCTTTGGAATGCATGAGTGCACACACATAGTAGAGAGGAGATGACAAGTCATATGTTCCGTGGCTATATGCATCACATAGAAGAGAATGAGATATGGCCACCTTACCAAGACCAAGTACCTTACCCTTGGAGTTGTCCCCAAAAGTCACATATCTCTGTGGTCCACGGTTTGGTGCGATCTCGTGAAACATGTCCCTATCTTCGGTCATGTGATCGGTGCATCCACTATCGAGAATCCACTCTTTTCCTCCGGACATGTAGTATTTGAAGTTTGCCACGAGGCTTAGACTCTTCATAGTCTTCTCACATTCAATGTCAAGCCTCTCATCTTCATCGTAGTATCCATGTTCCACATCACCATTGTCAAGTGGAATATCCTCGTCACAAAAATCAAGAGATCCTTTAGAATTGTGACTATGACAATGTTCAAGTTTATGAATGTGAATGGCTTCAACAATGATATTATTGATGGTTATGACATCTCCTTTACCACACATGATACTATGAAGCTCAAACAAGTATTTATCAAAGTTGGGATCGCTAGGATTCATTTTTTGAAAGGCAATAGTTTTATGGAGTATGACATCAAGGTTTTTCAAAGAGTAATTTGGATATATATTATCTAAATCTTTCCACAAAGTATACGCACACTCAAAGTTTATCATTTGATCAAACACAATTCTTGGCTATCCTCTGATGTTGAGATTGTTAGTTCTAAGATTACTAAGCATATCAATTTATTCCTCATGTGAAGGATGTAAGGGATCAGTGGGAGGCATATAGGGAGTTTCAACATAATTTCTCAAATGGAATTCATCAAATAGATCAAGCATTTTTTCTTTCCATTCACTATAGTACTTCTCAGTGAGAATAGGCACTCCGCAACAAAGAATTCCCAAACTAGGCACATCCATCTTCCTCCAATGGCGATTGAACCAAAGCTACGGAGACCAAGTCTCTAATACCAATTGTAGGATCGAGAAGGTACGTCTAGAGGGGGTGAATAGACTACTTAGCAAATTAAAAACCTAAACTTTTCACAATTTTATTGGTTGGCAAGCTTTAGCTATTCTAGCAAGTCTAGCACACCCTACACATGCAAGTGAACGAGTATGGCAACAAAAAGTAAAAAACATGCACATGAAAGTAAGGAGTAGAGATAGGAAGATCAAACGCAAAGATGACAGAGAGATTTTTGGCGTGGTTCCGATAGGTGGTACTATCGTACATCCACGTTGATGGAGACTTCAACCCACGGAGGGTAATGACTGCATGATTCCACATAGGGATCCACCCATAAGGGGTCAACGAAGAAGAAATCTTGTATATTCCATCATGGCATACATCCATGAAGGACTAGCCTCACTCATGGTATATCTTCACGAAGTAGGCGATATCCTTATCCTTACAAACTTATTTTTTCAACTCCACACGAACTCGGAGGCTCCCAAGAGATACCTAACCAATCTAGGAGACGCCACTCTCCAAAAGGTAATAGATATGGTATGGATGATGAACTCCTTGCTCTTGTGCTTCAAAAGATCGTCTCCACAACACTCAATCACTCTTTCACAGATTTGGCTTGGTAGAAGAGATTGATTGGGTGGAAATCAACTTGGGGAGGCTAGGAATCAAGATTCATATGGTTGGAGTGGAATATCTCGATCTTAACACATGAGTAGGTGGTTCTCTGATTCTCTCTCAGAAAGTGGATGGTGCAAGTGTTTGTGTGTTCTGAGTGCTCTCTTGGCGAATGAGAGGGACGTGGGTGGGTATATATAGGCATTTCCAAAAATCCAACCGTTACAACATTATTTCCCAACTCGGTGGAATCGAATTAAAAACTCGGTTGCACCGACTAGTGCAAAATGTGGCAACTTTTGGCATTTCGGTGAGATCAATATATATATATATATCTCGGTGAGTCCGATTTTTTCTGGCCTAGGCAGTTACACACACTCGGTGGCACCAATTTGCAAAACTCGGATATTCTGACTTTTTGGAGATGGATACCACAGACTTAGTCACTGATTTTTGGCGGGACCAAGATGGAACTTGGTGTCACTCAGAGGTTAGAGTTGGCTCTGGATTCTGTCTAAGGAAAACTCGGTAGGTTCGAATGGGAATAGTTGGTCGCACTGAATTTTGTTGTTTGGGTTTTGACAGAATGTTTCTGTGGGAGAATACTTGAGGGATTTTGGTAGCTAACTTTAAGCACTTGAGCAACCAGATCATCATAAATACCTCATACCTTTTAATAGTATTTGCTTTACTATGGACTCAAATGTGATTTTTCACAAAATGCAAAATATAGACTCTTGAAGCTTGAAGCTTGGTCAATCCTATTATTCTCCTTCCTTGGGGTTTCTCCTCACATTTCCAGCTAACAATCTCTTGGACTGAATCTAAAATGCTAGGTAAAACAATTAGTACAAGAGATAATGTATTTTTCATGAATTATAAAAACCACCAAGGGAGCATATGTGCTTTCAGATCGTCGCAAGGTTGTTGAGAGGACGTGGATGACACCTAGAGGGGGGTGAATAGGCGCTTTAAAATAATTATGGTTTAGGCTTGAACAAATGCGGAATAAAACTAACTTTTAATTTGTCAAGCACAAAACCTAAAACAACTAGGCTCACCTATGTGCACCAACAACTTATGCTAAGCAAGAAAACAACTAAGTGATAGCAAGATATATAACAAGAAACAATATGGCTATCACAAAGTAAAGTGCATAAGTAAAAGGCTCGGGTAAGAGATAATCGAGGCACACAGAGATGACGATGTATCCCGAAGTTCACACCCTTGCAGATGCTAATCTCCGTTTGGAGCGGTGTGGAGGCACAATGCTCCCCAAGAAGCCACTAAGGCCACCGTAATCTCCTCACGCCCTCCCACAATGCAAGATGTCGTGATTCCACTAAGGGACCCTTGAGGGCGGTCGTCGAACTCGTACAAACAAGGTTGGGGCAATCTCCACAACTTAATTGGAGGCTCCCAACAACACCACAAAGCTTCACCATAATGGAATATGGCTTCGAGGTAACCTCAAATGCTCAGGAAAATATTTACAACCTAATTGAAGACCCCAGACACTTGCCCGGGGGTTTACACCACAATGATTGAGCTCCGAGGCACCAGCAAGCTTCTAGGATGCCAAAGCTGTTGAGGAACATCGCATGGGAAACAAAAAATTTCCTACGCGCACGAAGACCTATCATGGTGATGTCCATCTACGAGAGGGGATTTCCGATCTACGTACCCTTGTAGATCGCACAAAAGAAGCGTTAGTGAACGCGGTTGATGTAGTGGAACGTCCTCACGTCCCTCGATCCGCCCCGCGAACCGTCCCACGAACCGTCCCGCGATCCGTCCCATGATCCGCTCCGATCTAGTGCCGAACGGACGGCACCTCCTCATTCAGCACACGTACAGCTCGACGATGATCTCGGCCTTCTTGATCCAGCAAGAGTGACGGCGCTCCGGAGGTTGGTGGTGATCTAATCTCAGCAGGGCTCCGCCCGAGCTCCGCAGAAACGTGATCTAGAGGAAAAACCGTGGAGGTATGTGGTCGGGCTGCCGTGGCAAAAGTTGTCTCAAATAAGCCCTAATAGCTCCATATATATAGGAGGAGGGGAGGGGAGGCTTGCCTTGAGGCTCAAGGAGCCCCAAGGGCTGCGCCACCAAGGGAGGAGGAGTCCTCCTCCAATCCTAGTCCAACTAGGATTGGAAGGTGGAGTCCTTCTATCCTTTCCCACCTCCTTTTTTTCTTTTCTCTTTGATTTTCTATCTATGGCGCATAGGGCCTTCTTGGGCTGTCCCACGAGCCCAACAAGGGCTGGTGCACCACCCCCAAGGCCTATGGTCTTCCCCGGGGTGGGCTGCCCCCCGGTGAACACCCGGAACCCATTCGTCATTCCCGGTACATTCCCGGTAACTCCGAAAACCTTCCGGTAATCAAATGAGGTCATCCTATATATCAATCTTCGTTTCCGGACCATTCCGGAAACCCTCGTGACGTCCGTGATCTCATCCGGGACTCCGAACAACATTAGGTAACCAACCATATAACTTAAATACGCATAAAACAACGTCGAACCTTAAGTGTGCAAACCTTGCGGGTTCGAGAACTATGTAGACATGACCCGAGTGACTCCTCGGTCCATATCCAATAGCGGGACCTCGATGCCCATATTGGATCCCACATATTCTATGAAGATCTTATCGTTTGAACCTCAGTGCCAGGGATTCATATAATCCCGTATGTCATTCCCTTTGTCCTTCGGTATGTTACTTGCCCGAGATTCAATCGTCATCATCCGTATACCTATTTCAATCTTGTTTACCGGCAAGTCTCTTTACTCGTTCCGTAATACAAGATCCCGCAACTTACACTAAGTCACATTGCTTGCAAGGCTTGTGTGTGATGTTGTATTACCGAGTGGGCCCCGAGATACCTCTCCGTCACACGGAGTGACAAATCCCAGTCTCGATCCATACTAACTCAACGAACACCTTAGGAGATACCTGTAGAGCATCTTTATAGTCACTCAGTTACGTTGTGACGTTTGATACACACAAAGCATTCCTCCGGTGTCAGTGAGTTATATGATCTCATGGTCATAGGAACAAATACTTGACACGCAGAAAACAGTAGCAACAAAATGACACGATCAACATGCTACGTCTATTAGTTTGGGTCTAGTCCATCACATGATTCTCCTAATGATGTGATCCCGTTATCAACTAACAACACTTGCCTATGGCCAGGAAACCTTGACCATCTTTGATCAACGATCTAGTCAACTAGAGGCTTACTAGGGACAGTGTTTTGTCTATGTATCCACACAAGTATTGTGTTTCCAATCAATACAATTATAGCATGGATAATAAACGATTATTATTAACAAAGAAATATAATAGTAACTAATTATTATTGGCTCTAGGGCATATTTCCAACAGTCTCCCACTTGCACTAGAGTCAATAATCTAGTTCACATCACCATGTGATTTCAACGAATCCAACACCGATATAGTTCTCGGGTCTGATCACGTCTTGCTCGTGAGAGAGGTTTTACTCAACGGTTCTGAAACTTTCAGATCCGTGCGTTCTTTACAAATCTTTATGTCATCTTATAGATGCTGTTACTACGTGCTATTCGGAAATGCTCCAAATATCTACTCTACTATACGAATCCGTTTCACTACTCATATTTATTCAGATTAGTGTCAAAGCTTGCATCGACGTAACCCTTTACGACGAACTCTTTAACCACCTCCATAATCGAGAAAAATTCCTTAGTCTATTTAGTTACTAAGGATAACTTTGACCGCTGATCAGTGATTCAATCATGGATCACTCTCTGTACCTCTCAACAGACTTTGAGTTAAAAGGCACACATCAGGTGTGGTACCCAGCATGGCATACTTCAGATTCTACGACCAAGGCATAGAAGACGACCTTCATCTATTCTCTTTATTCTGCCGGGGTCGGGTTTTGAGTCTTACTCAAATTCACACCTCATAACGCAACCAAGAACTCCTTCTTTGCTGATCTATTTTGAACTCCTTCAAAAACTTGTCAAGGCATGCATCTTGTTGAAACTTCTATTAAGTGCTTTCGATCTATCTCCATAGATCTTTGATGCTCAACGTTCAAGTAGCGCAATCTAGGTATTCCTTTGAAAAACTCCTTTCAAACAACCTTGTATGCTTTACAGAAATTCTACATTACTTCTGATCCACAATATGTCAACCACATATACTTATCAGAAATTCTATAGTGCTCGCACTCACTTCTTTGGAAATACAAGTTTCTCATAAACCTTGTACAAACCCAAAATCTTTGATCATCTCATCAAAGTGTATATTCCAACTCCGAGATGCTTGCACCAGTCCATTGAAGGATTGCTGGAGCTTGCATACTTGCTAGTATCTTTAGGATCGACAAAACCTCCTGGTTGTATCACATACAATGTTTGCTCAAGGAAACCGTCGGCAAACAATATTTTGAGATCCTATGTGCAATATTTCATAAATAATGCAGCAACTACTAACATAATTCTAACAGACTTTCAGCATCACTACGAGTGAGAAAGTCTCATCATAGTCAACTGTTTGATCTTGTCGGAAA
Source organism: Hordeum vulgare subsp. vulgare (assembly GCF_904849725.1). Classification (NCBI taxonomy): domain Eukaryota; kingdom Viridiplantae; phylum Streptophyta; class Magnoliopsida; order Poales; family Poaceae; genus Hordeum; species Hordeum vulgare. The sequence continues at coordinate 536,177,914 of NC_058520.1, read as the reverse complement.
CATCTTTGCGACAAGTCGAGCTTTTCTTAATAGTGACTTATCACCATCATCGTCTGTCTTCCTTTTAAAGATCCATCTTTACTCAATAGTCCTATGACCATCAAGTAGTTCTTCCAAAGTCTACACTTTGTTTTCATACATGGATCCTCTCTCGGATTTCATGGCTTCGAGCCATTTGTCGGAATCCGGGCCCACCATTGCTTTCTCCATAACTCGTAGGTTCACTGCTGCTCAACAACATGACCTCCAAGATAGGGTTACCGTACCACTCTACAGTAGTACGTGACCTTGTCAACCTACGAGGCTTGTAGTAACTTGATCCGATGCTCGATGATCACCATCATCAGCTTTCACTTCAATTGCTGTAGGCGCCACAGGAACAACTTCCTGCGCCCTGCTACACACTGGTTGAAGTGATGGTTCAATAACCTCATTAAGTTCTACCACCCTCCCACTCAATACTTTCAAGAGAAACCTTTCCTCGAGAAAGGATCCGTTTCTAGAAACAAACACTTTGCTTTCGGATCTGAGATAGGAGATGTACCCAACTATTTTGGATATCCTATGAAGATGCATTTATCCGCTTTGGGTTTGAGCTTATTCGACTGAAACCTTTTCACACAAGTGTCGAACCCCAAACTTTCAAGAAACGACAGTTTAGATTTCTCTAAACCTCAATCTATACTGTGTCATCTCAACGGAAATACGGGGTGCCCTATTTGAAGTGAATGCGGATGTCTCTAATGCATAACCCATAAACGATAGTGGTAATTCGATAAGAGACATCATAGCATGCACCATACCAAATAGTGCGTGGCTATGACGTTCAGACACATCATCACACTATGATGTTCCAGGTGGCATGAATTGTGAAACAATTTCCACATTGTCTTAACTGCGTACCAAAACTCGTAACTCAGATATTCATTTCTATGATCATATCGTAGACAGTTTATCCTCTTGTTACGACGAACTTCACTCCGAAACAGAATTGAACTTTTTCAATATTTCAAACTTGTGATTCATTAAGTAAATACTCTTGTATCCACTCAAATCGTCATTGAAGTAAGAACATAATGATATCCACTGCGTGCCTCAGCACCCATTGGACTGCATACATCAAAATGTATCACTTCCAACAAGTTACTATCTTGTTTCATCACAATGAAAACAAGGCCTTGCTCATGTGGTATGATTTGCATGTCACTAGTGATTCAAAATCAGGTGAGTATAAAGATCCATCATCATGGAGCCTCTTCATGCAATTTATACCAACATGACTCAAGCGGCAGTGCCACAAGTAAGTGGTACTATCATCATTACCTCGTATCTTTTGGCACCAATATCATGAACATGTGTAACACTACGATCGAGATTCAATAAACCATTGAAGGTGATTATTCAAGCAAATAGAGTAACCATTATTCTTTTAAATGAATAATCGTATTGCAATAAACACGATCCAATCATGTTCATGCTTAACGCAAGCACCAAATAACAATTATTTCGGTTTAACACCAATCCCGATGGTAGAGGGAGCGTGCGACGTTTTGATCATATCAACCTTGGAAACACTTCCAACACGTATCGTCACCTCGCCTTTAGCTAGTCTCCGTTTATGCCATAGCTTTCATTTCGTGTTACTAATCACTTAGCAACCAAACCGGTATCCAATACCCTCGTGCTACTAGGAGTACTAGTAAAGTACACATCAACATCATGTATATCAAATATACTTCTTTCGACTTTTCCAGCGTTCTTATCTACCAAGTATCTAGAGTTGCTCCGCCTCAGTGACTGTTCCCCTCATTACAGAAGCACTTAGTCTCGGGTTTGGGTTTAATCTTGGGTCTCTTCATTAGTGCAGCAACTATTTTGCTGTTTCACGAAGTATCCCTTCTAGCCCTTGCCTTTCTTGAAACTTAGTGGTTTTACTAACCATCAACTATTGATGCTCCTTCTTGATTTCTACTTTCGCACTGTCAAACATCGTGAATCGCTCAAGGATCATTGTATCTATCCTTGATATGTTATATTTCATCACGAAGCTCTCACAACTTGGTGGCAGTGACTTTGGAGAACCATCACTATCTCATCTGGAAGATTAACTCCCACTTGATTCAAGCGATTGTCGTACTCAGACAATTTGAGCACACGCTCAACGATTGAGCTTTTCTCCTTTACTTTGTGGACAAAGAATCTTGTCGGAGGTCTCGTACCTCTTAACAAGGGCACAAGCATGAAATCACAATTTCATCTCTTTAGAACATTACTTATGTTCCGTGACGTTTCAAAACGTCTTCAGCGCCTTGCTTCTAAGCCATTAAGTATTTTGCACGGAACTATCGTGTAGTCATCAGAAACGTGTATGTCGGATGTTCACAACATCCACAGACGACGCTCGAGGTGCAGCAGACCGAGTGGTGCATTAAGGACATAAGCCTTCTGTGCAGCAACGAGGACAATCCTCTGCAAAGTTTTCTACTATGAACTTTCAACTAAATTTTCTCTAGGAACATATAAAAACAGTAGAGCTATAGCGCAAGCTACATCGTAATTCGCAAAGACCATTAGACTATGTTCATGACAATTAGTTCAATTAATCATATTACTTAAGAACTCCCACTCAAAAAGTACATCTCTCTAGTCATTTGAGTGGTACATGATCCAAATCCACTATCTCAAGTCCAATCATCACGTGAGTCGAGAATAATTTCAGTGGTAAGCATCTCTATGCTAATCATATCAACTATACAGTTCATGCTCGACCTTTTGGTCTCATGTGTTCCGAGGCCATGTCTGCACATGCTAGGCTCGTCAAGCTTAACCCGAGTGTTCCGCGTGTGCAACTGTTTTGCACCCGTTGTATGTGAATGTTGAGTCTATCACACCCGATCATCACGTGGTGTCCTGAAACGAAGAACTGTCGCAACGGTGCACAGTTGGGGAGAACACAATTTCGTCTTGAAATTTTAGTGAGAGATCACCTCATAATGCTACCGTCGTTCTAAGCAAGATAAGGTGCATAAAGGATTAACATCACATGCAATTCATAAGTGACATGATATGGCCATCATCATGTGCTTCTTGATCTCCATCACCAAAGCACCGGCACGATCTTCTTGTCACCGGCGTCACACCATGATCTCCATCATCATGATCTCCATCAACGTGTCGCCATCGGGGTTGTCGTGCTACTCATGCTATTACTACTAAATCTACGTCCTAGCAATATAGTAAACGCATCTGCAAGCACAAATGTTAGTTTAAAGACAACCCTATGGCTCCTGCCGGTTGCCGTACCATCGACGTGCAAGTCGATATTAACTATTACAACATGATCATCTCATACATCCAATATATCACATCACATCGTTGGCCATATCACATCACAAGCATACCCTGCAAAAACAAGTTAGACGTCCTCTAATTGTTGTTGCATGTTTACGTGGTGACCATGGGTATCTAGTAGGATCGCATCTTACTTACGCAAACACCACAACGGAGATGTATGAATTGCTATTTAACCTCATCCAAGGACCTCCTCGGTCAAATCCGATTCAACTAAAGTTGGAGAAACCGACACTCGCCGGTCATCTTTGAGCAACGGAGTTATTCGTAGCGATGAAACCAGTCTCTCGTAAGCGTACGAGTAATGTCGGTCCGAGCCGCTTCGATCCAACAATACCGTGTAATCAAGAAAAGACTAAGGAGGGTAGCAAAACGCACATGACCGCCCACAAAAACTTTTGTGTTCTACTCGAGAAGACATCTACGCATGAACCTAGCTCATGATGCCACTGTTGCGGAACGTCGCATGGGAAACAAAAAAATTCCTACGCGCACGAAGACCTAACATGGTGATGTCCATCTACGAGAGAGGATTTCCGATCTACGTACCCTTGTAGATCGCACAGCAGAAGCGTTAGTAACGCGGTTGATGTAGTGGAACGTCCTCACGTCCCTCGATCCGCCCCGCGAACCGTCCCACGAGCCGTCCCGCGATCCGTCCCACGATCCGCTCCGATCTAGTGCCGAACAGACGACACCTCCGCGTTCAGCACACGTACAGCTCAACGATGATCTCGGCCTTCTGATCCAGAAAGAGATACGGAGAGGTAGATGAGTTCTCCGGCAGCGTGATGGCGCTCCGGAGGTCGGTGGTGATCTAATCTCAGCATGGCTCCTCCCGAGCTCCGCAGAAACGCGATCTAGAGGAAAAACCGTGGAGGTATGTAGTCGGGCTGCCGTGGCAAAAGTTGTCTCAAATCAGCCCTAATAGCTCCATATATATATAGGAGGAGGGGAGGGGAGGCTTGCCTTGAGGCTCAAGGAGCCCCAAGGGCTGCGCCACCAAGGGAGGAGGAGTCCTCCTCCAATCCTAGTCCAACTAGGATTGGAAGGTGGAGTCCTTCTCTCCTTTCCCACCTCCTTTTTTTCTTTTCTCTTTGATTTTCTATCTATGGCGCATAGGGCCTTCTTGGGCTGTCCCACCAGCCCACCAAGGGCTGGTGCACCACCCCCAAGGCCTATGGTCTTCCCCGGGGTGGGCTGCCCCCCCGGTGAACACCCGGAACCCATTTGTCATTCCCGGTAACTCCGAAAACCTTCCGGTAATCAAATGAGGTCATCCTATATATCAATCTTTGTTTCCGGACCATTCCGAAAACCCTCGTGACGTCCGTGATCTCATCCGGGACTCCGAACAACATTCGGTAACCAACCATATACCTCAAATACGCATAAAGCAACGTCGAACCTTAAGTGTGCAGACCATGCGGGTTCGAGAACTATGTAGACATGACCCGAGTGACTCCTCGGTCAATATCCAATAGCGGGACCTGGATGCCCATATTGGTTCCCACATATTCTACGAAGATCTCATCGTTTGAACCTCAGTGCCAGGGATTCATATAATCCCGTATGTCATTCCCTTTGTCCTTCGGTATGTTACTTGCCCGAGATTCGATCGTCAGTATGTGCATACCTATTTCAATCTCGTTTACCGGCAAGTCTCTTTACTCATTCCGTAATACAAGATCCCGCAACTTACACTAAGTCACATTGCTTGCAAGGCTTGTGTGTGATGTTGTATTACCGAGTGGGCCTCGAGATACCTCTCCGTCACACTGAGTGACAAATCCCAGTCTCAATCCATACTAACTCAACGAACACCTTCGGAGATACCTGTAGAGCATCTTTATAGTCACCCAATTACGTTGCGATGTTTGATACACACAAATCATTCCTCTGGTGTCAGTGAGTTATATGATCTCATGGTCATAGGAACAAATACTTGACACGCAGAAAACAGTAGCAACAAAATGACACGATCAACATGCTAAGTCTATTAGTTTGGGTCTAGTCCATCACATGATTCTCCTAATGATGTGATCCCGTTATCAACTAACAACACTTGCCTATGGCCAGGAAACCTTGACCATCTTTGATCAACGAGCTAGTCAACTAGAGGCTTACTAGGGACATTGTTTTGTCTATGTATCCACACAAGTATTGTGTTTCCAATCAATACAATTATAGCATGGATAATAAACGATTATCATGAACAAAGAAATATAATAATAACTAATTATTATTGCCTCTAAGGCATATTTCCAACAAAATCTCCCAAGAAGAACATGTATCACTACTGGAAAAAGGAAATTTGCCATGGGCCTAGTCTTTGCCGTCCCCCCCTGTCAGCAAAGAAGATATTTGCCGTCAGCTTACAAGTGGCAGACGGCAAAGAGAAGGCAGATGGCATAGAGATTGTTTGCCATGTGCCTTTTATTTGTCGTGTGCTCGCACATGGTAAAGAGACCAAAGACAGATGACAAAGAGGTGCTAGCTCTTTGCCGTCCGCCGGCGGACGGCAAAGAAAACCACGGCAGACTGCAAAGAGGTGCTCCTAACAGTCGCTTTCTACCCCACCCCACCTCTTTGCCATCCACTCCAAGACGGCAAAGGGCTCCCCTCCTAACGGCCGACGCTCCCACCCCCAACACCTCTCTCTCTCACCCGCTCCACCCCCCTCTCTCTCTTCCTCACCCACCTGCTCCCTCCCAGCCACCTACGCCGCCGCCCTCCTCCCACCTCCCTCCCGGCCGCCGCCCCAGCCCCACCTCCCTCCCAGCCACCTGCGCCGCCACCCCCTCCCACCTGCTCCCTCCGGCCACCGCCCCCTCCCACCTGCTCCCTCCGGCCACCTACCTCCTCCCACCTCCCTCCCGGCCGCCGCCCCTGCTACCTCTTGAGCTTGCGTTGGTTTTTCCCTTCAAGAGGAAAGGGTGATGCAACAAAGTAGTGATAAGTATTTCCCTTAGTTTGAAAACCAAGGTATCAATCCAGTAGGAGTATGAAGATGAGGCACCAATGTACCTGCACAAAACAAACAAACTTGCACCCAACGCTATAAAGGGGTTGTTAATCCCTTCACGATTACTTGCAAGGTGAATCTGAAGGTGAAAAGTGCAACAAAGTATTTTTGGTATTTTTGTAGATCTGAATATATGATGTGAAGTAGACCCGGGGGCCATAGTGTTCACTAGAGGCTTCTCTCATGATAGCAAGTATTACGGTGGGTGAACGAATTACTGTTGAGCAATTGATAGAATCTCGCGAAGTCATGACGATATCTAAGGCAATGATCATACATATAGGCATCACGTCCAAGACAAGTAGACCGATACTGTCTGCATCTACTACTATTACTCCACACATCGACCGCTATCCAACATGCATCTAGTGTATTAAGTTCATAACAAACGGAGTAACGCCTTAAGCAAGATGACATGATATAGAACGATAAATTCATGAAATATGATATAAACCCCATCTTTTTACCCTTGATGGCAACAACATGATGCGTGCCTCGCTACCCTTTCTGTCACTGGGTGAGGACACCGCACGGTATGAACCCAAAACCAAGCACTTCTCCCATTGCAAGAATTATAGATCTAGTTGGCCAAACGAAACCCATAACTCGAAGAGAATTACAAGGATACGAAATCATGCATATAAGAGATCAGAGGAGACTCAAATAATATTCATCGATAATCTGATCATAAATCCACAATTCATCGGATCTCGACAAACACACTACAAAAGAAAGTTACATCAGATAGATCTCCATGAAGATCATGGAGAACTTTGTATTGAAGATCCAAGAGAGAGAAGAAGCCATATAGCTACTAGCTATGGACCCGAAGGTCTGTGGTGAACTACTCACGCATCATCGAAGAGGCAATGGTGTTGATGAAGAAGCCCTCCGTGTCCGAATCCCCCTCCGGCAGGGCACCACAACGGTCCCCAGATGGGATCTTGCGGAGACAGAAGCTTGCGGCGGCGGAAAAGTATTTTCGTGGCTCTCTTCTTTGGTTTCGAGATTTTAGAGAATTTATAGGCGAAAGAGGTCGGGCAAAGGAGGCACATGAGGCCCACAAGCCTACCAGGCGCCCCCCCTAGGGCGCGCCTAGGGGGCTTGTGACCTCCCACGAGGTCTCTTGCTTTGGTTCTCAAGTCCTTTGTGTATCTTCTGTTATGGAAAAAATCACCCCACAGGTTTTATTCTGTTTGGACTCCGTTTAATATTCTTTTCTAAAAAAGGCAAAAACACGGAAAAAACAGAAACTGGCACTGGGCACTGAGTTAATGGGTTAGTCCCAAAAATGATATAAAATAGCATATTCATGCATATAAAGCATCCAAAGTTGATAACATAATAGCATGGAACCATAAAAAATTATAGATACGTTGGAGACGTATCAAGCATCCCCAAGCTTAACTCCTGCTCGTCCTCGAGTAGGGAAGTGATAAAGACCGAATTTTTGATGTGGAATGCTACCTAACATATTTGTTCTTGGTGACTTCTTTCTTGTGGCATGAATGTCCAGATCCGTAAGATTCAAAACAATAGTTTACTATTGACATGAAAACAATAATGCTTCAAGCATACTAGCAAAGTAGTCATGAACTTTTGAAATAACTAGGCCAAAGAAAGTTATCCCTACAAAATCATATAGTCTGTCTATGCTCCATCATCCCCACACAACGAATTTAAATCATGCACAACCCCGGTATTGGCCAAGTAATTGTTTTCGCACTCTTACTTTCTCAAACTTTTTCAACTCTCACGCAATACATGAGCGTGAGCCATGGATATAGCACTATAGGTGGAATGGAGTATGGTGGAGGTTGTGAGGCAAAAAGGAGGAGATGGTCACATCGACTCGGCATATCAATAGGCTATGGAGATGTCCATCAATAGATATCAATGTGAATGAGTAGGGATTGCAATGCAACGGATGCACTAGAGCTACAAGTGTATGAAAGCTCAAAAATAAAACTAGTGGGTGTGCGCCCAACTTGCTTTCTCACGAAGACCTAGGGCAATTTTGAGGAAGCCCGTCATTGGAATATACAAGCCAAGTTATAAAATGAAAATTCCCACTAGTATATGGAAGTGACAAAATGAGAGACTCTCTATCATGAAGAACATGGTGATATTTTGAAGCACAAGTATGGGAAAAGATAGTAGCATTGTCCCTTCTCTCTTTTTCTCTCATCATTTATTTTTGTTTGGGCTCCTTGGCCTCTTTTTTTCATTTTTTTTGGTGGGCATCTTTGGCCTATTTTTTTTTATTTCCTCACATGGGACAATGCTCTAATAATGATGATCATCATACTTTTATTTACTTACAACTCAATACTTAGAACAATAATGACTCTATATGAAATGCCTCCGGCAGTGTACCGGGATGTGCAATTATCTAGCTTAGCGTATGACGTTCAAACATCTCGCTAGCTATCTTACGATCATGCAACGGCAATATGAAAATGACGGCACATGTCATGAGACGGAACGGTGAAAGTTGCATGGCAATATATCTCGGAATGGCTATGAAGATGCCATAATAGATAGGTATGGTGGCTGTTTTGAGGAAGGTATACGGTGGGTTTGTGCACCGGCGAAAGTTGCACGGCACTAGAGAGGCTAGCAATGGTGGATGGTGAGAGTGCATCTATATCATGGACTCACATTAGTCATGAAGAACTCATATACTTGTTGCGAAAGTTTTATTAGTAATCGAAACGAAGTGCTAAACGCATACTCCTAGGGGAAGGGTTGGTAGGTGATGGGGAACGTCGCATGGGAAACAAAAATTTTCCTACGCGCATGAAAACCTATCGTGGTGATGTCCATCTACGAGAGGGGATTTCCGATCTACGTACCCTTGTAGATCGCACAGCAGAAGCGTTAATAAACGCGGTTGATGTAGTGGAACGTCCTCACGTCCCTCGATCCGCCCCGCGAACCGTCCCACGAACCGTCCCGCGATCCGTCCCACGATCCTCTCCGATCTAGTGCCGAACGGACGGCACCTCCGCGTTCATCACACGTACAACTCGACGATGATCTCGGCCTTCTTGATCCATAAAGAGAGACAGAGAGGTAGATGAGTTGTTCGGCAGCGTGACGGCGCTCCGGAGGTTGGTGGTGATCTAATCTCAGTAGGGCTCCGCCCGAGCTCCGCAGAAACGCGATCTAGAGGAAAAACCGTGGCGGTATGTGGTCCGGCTGCCGTGGAAAAGTTGTCTCAAATCAGCCCTAAAACCTCCGTATATATAGGTGGGAGGGGAGGGGCCTTGCCTTGGGGCTCAAGGAGCCCCAAGGGGTTCGGCCGAAGCAAGGGGGAGAGTCCTCCCCTTCCAATCCTAGTCCAACTAGGATTGGAAGGTGGAGTCCTTCTCCACTTTCCCACTTCCCCTTTTTTTCTCTTTGATTTTTCTTTCTCCTGCGCATAGGGCTTCTTGGGCTGTCCCACCAGCCCATTAAGGGCTGGTGCGGAACCCCTAAGACCTATGGGCTTCCACCGGGTGGGCTTGCCCCCCCGGTGAACATCCGAAACCCATTCGTCATTCCCGGTACATTCCCGGTAATGTCGAAAACTTTCCGGTAATCAAATGAAGTCATCCTATATATCAATCTTCATCTCCGGACCATTCCGGAAACCCTCATGACGTCCGTGGTCTCATCCAGGACTCCGAACAACATTCGGTAACCAACCATATAACTCAAATACGCAGAAAACAACGTCGAACCTTAAGTGTGCAGACCCTGCGGGTTCGAGAATATGTAGACATGACCTGAGAGACTCCTCGGTCAATATCCAATAGCGGGACCTGGATGCCGATATTGGATCCTACATATTCTACGAAGATCTTATCGGTTGTATCTCAGTGCCAAGGATTCATATAATCCCGTATGTCATTCCCTTTGTCCTTCGGTATGTTACTTGCCCGAGATTCGATCGTCAGTATCTGCATACCTATTTCAATCTCGTATACCCGCAAGTCTCTTTACTCGTTTCGTAATACAAGATCCTGTCACATACACTAAGTCACATTGCTTGCAAGGCTTGTGTGTGATGTTGTATTACCGAGTGGGCCCCGAGATACCTCTCCGTCACACAGAGTGACAAATCCTAGTCTTGATCCATACTAACTCAACGGACACCTTCGGAGATACCTGTAGAGCATCTTTATAGTCACCCAGTTACGTTGTGACGTTTGATACACACAAGGTATTCCTCCGGTGCCAGTGAGTTATATGATCTCATGGTCATAGGGATAAATACCTGACACGCAGAAAAACAGTAGCAACAAAATGACACGATCAACATGCTACGTTCATTAGTTTGGGTCTAGTCCATCACATGATTTTCCTAATGATGTGATCCCGTTATCAAGTGACAACACTTGCCTATGGTCAGAAACCTTGACCATCTTTGATCAACGAGCTAGTCAACTAGAGGCTTACTAGTGACAATGTTTTGTCTATGTATCCACACATGTATTGTGTCTCCAATCAATAGAATTATAGCATGGACAATAAACGATTATCATGAAAAAAGAAATATAATAATAACTAATTTATTATTGCCTCTAGGGCATATTTCCAACAGTCTCCCACTTGCACTAGAGTCGATAATCTAGTTCACATCACCATGTGATTCTAACGAATCCAACACCCATATAGTTCCGGGGTCTGATCACGTCTTGCTCGTGAGAGAGGTTTTAGTCAACGGTTCTGAAACTTTCAGATCCGTGTGTTCTTTACAAATCATTATGTCATCTTATAGATGCTGCTACTACGTGATATTTGGAAATACTCCAAATATCAACTCTACTATACGAATCCGTTTCACTACTCATAGTTATTCGGATTAGTGTCAAAGCTTGCATCGACGTACCCCTTTACGACGAACTCTTTAACCACCTCCATAATCGAGAAATATTCCTTAGTCTATTTAGTTACTAAGGATAACTTTGACCGCTGATCAGTGATTCAATCCTGGATCACTTTGTGTACCTCTTAACAGACTTGCTGCAAGGCACACATCAGGTGCGGTACTCAGCATGGCATACTTTAGAGTCTACGGCTAAGGCATAGAAGACGACCTTCGTCTATTCTCTTTATTATGCCGTGGTCGGGTTTTGAGTCTTACTCAAATTCACACCTTACGACACAGTCAAGAACTCCTTCTTTGCTAATCTATTTTGAACTCCTTCAAAAACTTGTCAAGGCATGCATCTTGTTGAAACTTCTATTAAGCGTTTCGATCTATCTCCATAGATCTTGATGCTCAACGTTCAAGTAGCTCAATCCAGGTATTCCTTTGAAAAACTCCTTTCAAACAACCTTGTATGCTTTACAGAAATTCTACATTACTTCTGATCAACAATATGTCAACCACATATACTTATCAGAAATTCTATAGTGCTCCCACTCACTTGTTTGGAAATACAAGTTTCTCATAAACCTTGTACAAACCCAAAATCTTTGATCATCTCATCAAAGTGTATATTCCAACTCCGAGATGCTTGCACCAGTCCATTGAAGGGTCGCTGGAGCTTGCATACTTGCTAGTATCCTTAGGATCGACAAAACCTTCTTGTTGTATCATATACAATCTTTCCTCAAGGAAACCGTCGAGGAAACAATGTTTTGTCTTCCTATGTGCAATATTTCACAAATAATGCAGCAACTACTAACATAATTCCAATAGACTTTTAGCATCGCTACGAGTGAGAAAGTCTCATCATAGTCAACTATTTGATCTTGCGGAAACATCTTTGCGACAAGTCGAGCTTTTCTTAATAGTGACAATTCACCATCATCGTCTGTCTTCCTTATAAAGATCCATCTTTACTTAATAGTCCTACGACCATCAAGTTCTTCCAAAGTCTATACTTTGTTCTCACATATGGATTCTCTCTCGAATTTCATGGCCTCCAGCGATTTGTCGGAATCCGGGCCCACCATTGCTTCTCCATTAATCGTAGGTTCATTGTTGTTCAACAACATGACCTCCAAGACAGGGTTACCGTACCACTCTGTAGTAGTATGCGACCTTGTCGACCTATGAGGTTTCTAGTAACTTGATCCAATGCTTAATGATCACCATCATCAGCTTCCACTTCAATTAGTGTAGGCGCCACACGAACAACTTCCTGCGCCCTGCTACACACTGGTTGAAGTGATGGTTCAATAACCTCGTCAAGTTCTACCACCCTCCCACTCAATTCTTTCGAGAGAAACCTTTCCTCGAGAAAGGATCCGTTTCTAGAAACAAACACTTTGCTTCCGGATCTGAGATAGGAAATGTATCCAACTGCTTTGGATATCCTATGAAGATGCTTTCATCCGCTTTGGGTTCGAGCTTATCAGATTGAAACCTTTTTCACATAAACATTGCAGCCCCAAACTTTCAAGAAACGACAGCTTAGATTTCTCTAAACCTTAGTCTATATTGTGTCCTCTCAACAGAAATATGCAATGACCTATTTAAAGTGAATGCGGTTGTCTCTAATGCATAACCCATAAACGATAGTGGTAATTCGATAAGAGACATCATAATATGCACCATATCAAATAGGGCGTGGCTATGACGTTCAGACACATCATCACACTATGGTGTTCCAGGTGGCATGAACTGCGAAACAATTTCCACATTGTCTTAACTGCGTACCAAAACTCGTAACTCAGATATTCATTTCTATGATCATATCGTAGACAATTTATCCTCTTGTTACGACGAACTTCACTCTGAAACAGAATTGAACTTTTCAATATTTCAGACTTTGTGATTCATCAAGTAAATACTCCTGTATCTACTCAAATCGTCAATGAAGTAAGAACATAACGATATCCACTGCATGCCTTAGCACTCATTGGACTGCACACATCAAAAATGTATTATTCCCAACAAGTTATTCTCTTGTTTCATGTCGCATGTTTTGCATGTCTCAAGTGATTCAAAATCAAGCAAGTCCAAACGATCCATCTCTCATGGAGTTTCTTCATGCATTTATACCAACAGGTATGGTTTGCATGTCTCAAACGTTTCAAAAATCAGTGAGTACAAAGATCCATCAGTATGGAGCTTCTACATGCATTTTATACCAACATGACTCAAGTGGCAGTGCCACAACTAAGTGGTACTATCATTATTACTTTGTATCTTTGGCACTAATATTATGAACATGTGTAACACTATGATCGAGATTCAATAAACCATTGAGGGTAATTATTCAAGCAAATAGAACAACTATTATTCTCTTTAAATGAATAATCGTATTGCAATAAACATGATCCAATCATGTTCATGCTCAACTCAAACACCAAATAACATTTATTTAGGTTTTACCACCAATCCCGATGATAGAGGAAGCGTGCGACGTTTGATCACATCAACCTTGGAAACACTTTTAACACTTATTGTCACCTCGCCTTTAGCTAGTCTCACTTTATACCGTAGCTTTCATTTCGTGTTACTAATCACTTAGCAACCGAACCGGTATCCAATACCCTCGCGCTACTAGGAGTACTAGTAAAGTACACATCAACTTCATGTTCATCAAATATACTTCTTTCGACTTTGCCAGCCTTCTTATCTACCAAGTATATAGAGTTGCTCCGCCTCAGTGACTGTTCCCCTCATAACGGAAGCACTTAGTCTCGGGTTTGGGTTTATTCTTGGGTCTCTTCATTAGTGCAGCAACTGTTTTGCCGTTTCACGAAGTATCCCTTCTAACCCTTGCCTTTCTACTTTCGTAGTGTCAAACATCGCGAATCGCTCAAGGATCATTGTATCTATCCTTGATATGTTCATCACGAAGCTCTCACAGCTTGGTGGCAGTGACTTTGGAGAACCATCACTATCTCATCTGGAAGATCAACTCCCACTTGATTCAAGCGATTGTCGTACTCAGACAATCTGAGCACACGCTCAACTATTGAGATTTTCTCCTTTACTTTGCGAACAAAGAATCTTGTCGGAGGTCTCAAACCTATCAACAAGGGCACAAGCATGAAATCACAATTTCATCTCTTTAGAACATCTCTCATGTTCCGTGACGTCTCAAAACATCTTCGGCGCCTTGCTTCTAAGCCATTGAGTATTTTGCACGGAACTATCGCGTAGTCATCAGAAACGTGTATGTCAGATGTTCACAACATCCACAGACGACGCTCGAGGTGCAGCACACCGAGTGGTGCATTAAGGACATAAGCCTTCTGCGCAACAACGAGGACACTCCTCTGTTTACAGACTAAGTCCGCAAAGTTGCTACTATCAACTTTCAACTAAATTTTCTCTAGGAACATATAAAAACAGTAGAGCTATAACGCAAGCTACATCGTAATTTGCAAAGACCATTAGACTATGTTCATGGCAATTAGTTCAATTAATCATATTATTTAAGAACTCCCACTCAAAAAGTACATCTCTCTAGTCATTTGAGTGGTACATGATCCAAATCCACTATCTCAAGTCCGATCATCACGTGAGTCGAGAATAGTTTCAGTGGTAAGCATCTCTATGCTAATCATATCAACTATACGATTCATGCTCGACCTTTCGGTCTCATGTGTTCCGAGGCCATGTCTGCACATGCTAGGCTCTTCAAGTTTAACCCGAGTGTTCCGCGTGTACAACTGTTTTGCACCCGTTGTATGTGAACGTTGAGTCTATCACACCCGATCATCACGTGGTGTCTAGAAACGACGAACTGTCGCAACGGTGCACAGTCGGGGAGAACACAATTTGAGCTTGAAATTTTAGTGAGAGATCACCTCATAATGCTACCGTCGTTCTAAGCATAATAAGGTGCATAAAGGATTAAAATCACATGCAATTCATAAGTGACATGATATGGCCATCATCATGTGCTTCTTGATCTCCATCACCAAAGCACCGACACGATCTTCTTGTCACCGGCGTCACACCATGGTCTCCATCATCATGATCTCCATCAACGTGTCGCCATCAGGGTTGTCGTGCTACTCATGCTATTACTACTAAAGCTACATCCTAGCAATATAGTAAACGCATCTGCAAGCACAAACGTTAGTTAAAAGACAACTCTATGGCTCCTATCGGTTGACGTACCATCGACGTGCAAGTCGATATTAACTATTACAACATGATCATCTCATACATCCAATATATCACATCACGTCGTTGGCCATATCACATCACAAGCATACCCTGCAAAAACAAGTTAGACGTCCTCTAATTGTTGTTGCATGTTTTACGTGGTGACCATGGGTATCTAGTAGGATCGCATCTTACTTACGCAAACACCACAACGGAGATATATGAATTGCTATTTAACCTCATCCAAGGACCTACTCGGTCAAATATGATTCAACTAAAGTTGGAGAAACCGACACTCGCCAGTCATCTTTGAGCAACGGAGTTGCTCGTAGCGATGAAACCAGTCTCTCGTAAGCGTACGAGTAATGTCGGTCCGAGCCGCTTCGATCCAACAATACCGCGAAGTCAAGAAAAGACTAAGGAGGGCAGCAAATCGCACATCACCGCCCACAAAAACTTTTGTGTTCTACTTGAGATAACATCTACGCATGAACCTAGCTCATGATGCCACTGATGGGGAACGTCGCATGGGAAACAAAAAATTTCCTACGCGCACAAAAACCTATCATGGTGATGTCCATCTACGAGAGGGGATTTTCGATCTACGCACCCTTGTAGATCACACAACAGAAGCGTTAAAAATGCGGTTGATGTAGTGGAACGTCCTCACGTTCCTCGATCCGCCCCGTGAACCGTCCCACGAACCGTCCCGCGATCCGTCCCACGATCCGCTCCGATCTAGTGCCAAACGGACGACACCTCCGCGTTCAGCACACGTACAGCTCGACGATGATCTCGGCCTTCTTGATCCAGCAAGAGAGACGGAGAGGTAGATGAGTTCTCCGGTAGCGTGACGGCGCTCCAGAGGTTGGTGGTGATCTAATCTCAGCAGGGCTCCGTCCGAGCTCTGCAGAAACGCGATCTAGAGGAAAAACCGTGGAGGTATGTGGTCGGGCTGCCGTCGAAAAGTTGTCCCAAATCAGCCTTAAAACCTCCGTATATATAGGTGGAAGGGGAGGGGCCTTGCCTTGGGGCTCAAGGAGCCCCAAGGGGTTCGGCCGAAGCAAGGGGGAGAGTCCTCCCCTTCCAATCCTAGTCCAACTATGATTGGAAGGTGGAGTCCTTCTCCACTTTCCCACTTCCCCTTTTTTTTCTCTTTGATTTTTCTTTCTCCTGCGCATAGGGCTTCTTGGGCTGTCCCACCAGCCCACTAAGGGCTGGTGCGGCACCCCTAAGACCTATGGGCTTCCCCCGGGTGGGCTTGCCCCCCCGGTGAACATCCAGAACCCATTCGTCATTCCCGGTACATTCCCGGTAATGTTGAAAACTTTCCCGTAATCAAATGAGGTCATCCTATATATCAATCTTCGTCTCCGGACCATTCCGGAAACCCTCGTGACGTCCGTGATCTCATCCGGGACTCCGAACAACATTCTGTAACCAACCATATAACTCAAATACGCATAAAACAACGTCGAACCTTAAGTGTGCAGACCCTGCCGGTTCGAGAACTATGTAGACATGACCTGATGCCCATATTGGATCCTACATATTATACGAAGATCTTATCGGTTGAACCTCAGTGCCAAGGATTCATATAATCCCGTATGTCATTCCCTTTGTCCTTCGGTATGTTACTTGCCCGAGATTCGATCGTCAGTATCTGCATACCTATTTCAATCTCGTTTACCGGCAAGTCTTATTACTCATTCCGTAATACAAGATCCCGTGACATACACTAAGTCTAATTGCTTGCAAGGCTTGTGTGTGATGTTATATTACCGAGTGGGCCCGAGATACCTCTCCGTCAGACGGAGTGACAAATCCCAGTCTTGATCCATACTAACTCAACGGGACACCTTCGGAGATACCTGTAGAGCATCTTTATAGTCACCCAGTTACGTTGTTACGTTTGATACACACAAGGTGTTCCTCCGGTGCCAGTGAGTTATATGATCTCATGGTATTAGGAATAAATACTTGACACGTAGAAAAACAGTAGCAACAAAATGACACGATCAACATGCTACGTTCATTAGTTTGGGTCTAGTCCATGACATGATTCTCCTAATGATGTGATCCCGTTATCAAGTGACAACACTTGCCTATGGTCAGGAAACCTTGACCATCTTTGATCAACGAGCTAGTCAACTAGAGTCTTACTAGGGACAATGTTTTGTCTATGTATCCACACATGTATTGTGTTTCCAATCAATACAATTATAGCATGGACAATAAACGATTATCATGAACAAAGAAATATAATAATAACTAATTTATTATTGCCTCTAGGGCATATTTCCAACAGTAGGTGTTAACCATCGCGCGATCCCGACTGCCACACAAAGGATGACAATCAATAAATCAATTATGCTCCGACTTCCTAACATAGCGGTTCACCATACGTGCATGCTACGAGAATCACTAACCTCAACACAAGTATTTCTAGATTCACAACACTCTACTAACATGACTCTAAGATTACCATATCCATATCTCAAAACTAATTGTGAGGAATCAAACTTCTCTTACTAATCAATGCACTTGAATATGAAAGTTTTTATTATATCCTCTTTGGATGCCTATCATATTTAGGACTAATTTCATAGCACACGCCAATTACCAAGTTACTTAGAGAGAGCACTCTCAAAATGGTATACGTGAAGATCGAGAGTTTTTATTTCTACAAAATATAACACCGCCATGCTCTAAAAAGATCTAAGTGAAGCACTAGAGCAAAGTTATCTAGCTCAAAAGATATAAGCGAAGCACATGCGATCTAAATTGCCTAACTCAAAAGATATAAGTGAAGCTCATTGAGCATTCTAACAAATTCCCGATGAGTGCATGTCCCTCTCAAAAAGGTGTGCAACAAGGATGATTGTGACAAAACAAAAAGCAAATACTCCTATAATACACGACGCTCCAAGCAGAACACATATCATGTGGTGAATAAAAATATAGCTCCAAGTAACGTTACCGATGGATTGAGGACGAAAGAGAGGGGGTGCCTTCCCGGGGCATCCCCAAGCTTAGGATTTTTTATGTCCTTGAATTTGGCTTGGGATGACTTGGGCATCCCCAAGCTTAAGCTCGTTCCACTCTTTATTCCATTGTCCATGAGAACATCACCCAAAACTTGAAAACTTCACAACACAAAACTTAAACAGAAACTCGTCATATCATTAGCATAAGAAAACAAACCACCAACTCTTTAGGTAATGTAGTAAACTTGATTTCCATTTATATTGATGTTATATTACTGTATTCTCACTTTTCCATGGCTAGTATCCCCCGATTTTAACCATAGTTTCATCAAAATAAGCAATCAACACAACAAAAACAGAATCTGTCAAAAACATACCAGTCTGTAGCAATCTGTATACTTCGTATACCTATGGTATCCCATAAATTCTGAAAAATATAAAAATTAGGGAAATTAGCATATCAATCAGCAGCAAAAAGAATCAACTCAAAAGATCTTTCCGGATAGGAATTAAAAATAATTTCGTGAGCACAAAGTTTCTGTCTTTTTGAGCATGATCAAACAACTATCACCAAAACTAATCATAAAGGTTCTACTTGGAACAAACAGTAAAAACATAAAAAACACAATCATAACAGAATTATGATGGTGTGGACACAACAAAACAGAAAGTGAAAAGCAAAAATAAATTTATTCATTGGGTTGCCTCCCAACAAGCGCTTTTCTTTAAAGCCTTTTAGCTAGGCATTGATAATTCAATGATGCTCACATAAAATATAGCAATCGGACATGAAGAGAGCATCATGAAACATGTGACAAACATATCTAAGTCTAACATACTTCCTATGCATAGGCATTTTATAGGAAAACAAATTGTTAAGACAACCAATAGTTACCATATGCAAGGAAGAAGAAAGAGACAATAGCAATCTCAACATAGCGAGAGGTGATTTAGTGCTATGAAAATTTCTACAACCATATTTTTCCTCTCTCATAATAATTACATGTGGGATCATATTCAAATTCAATAATATAACTATCACATAGGATATTATTTTCAAGATCCACATGCATGCAAAGTTGGCGCTCTTCAAAAATAGTGGGATTATCATCAATTAAAGTCATGACTTCTCCAAACCCACTTTCAATCTTATTGCAAACATTATTATCAATATCATATTCATCATGAGGCTTAAACAAATTTTCAAGATCGTAAGAAAAATCATCACCCCAATCATGATCATTGCAACAAGTAGTGGACAAAGCAAAACTAGCATCCCCAAGCTTAGGGTTTTGCATTTTTTTAACATGATTGTCATTAATAGAATTTATAGTGAAACCATTGCAATCATGCTTTTCATTCAAGGACCCCTCGTGAATCACTTCATAAATTTCTTCATCACAATTTTCAGATTCACGCATCTCAAGCAAAACTTCATAAAGATAATCTGGTGCACAAAACCCACTAGCAATTGGTTCAACATAATTGGATCTCTTAAAGAGATTAGCAAGTGGGTGAGGATACATATCAATAGATTTTTAGCAAGCGAAGATGCAAGCAAATAGAAGGCACATGGCAACACAAGCAAACATAGCAACAAAAAGGCGAACGGAAGAAGAGCGAATAAAAGGGAAAATTGTAACATCCCAAAATTTTAAATTTTGGAATGTTAATATAATTATTAGATTGATTGTTTGTTTGTTTGCTGAATGAGTGAAACTTGTGTGAAATTTGAAACTTTTCGAAACTTTTCGAATAAGAGGGAATAAAATGACTTTCCCCTTCTTTGGCGAATTCAAATTCAAGCTTTTAAAAGCCAAGAGAGAAGATGACATGACTTCTTCAATTATAAAGAATTTGAACGGAGGTGTTTGCATTTGAATTTCCTTGCATTTCCATTCGTTTTCTTCGTGCAACAAAATGCCGGGAAATACATTTCGAGAGAGGAGGAACATGACCCTCCATCGTACGGGAATTTTTGAAATGTTGGAGCCAAGAAAACCCAAAATTCTTTTGCAAAAAGAAATAAAGCAAATTGGGAATTTCTGGAAAAAAAACATTTTTTAAAAGTTTTTATTTTGGCTTTAAAAAAATGTTATTCGGGTAGAGATTCTTTTTTTGATTTTTTTGATATATTATACCATATATTAATATTTTGATTTACTTTCTTTTTTGTCATTTTTATTTTCTGTTTTGGAAAAACTTAGAGATTAGGAAGGTTATTTTTTTTTTCTTAACATCTCGCCCCGAGCGTTTTTTTTCTTAGCCTGGGCCATCTCCCCACTACCAGGGATCTCATATCCCTTGAAATCGGGACCGACCCCAAGCCCTCTCCTCCCCCTCTCTCTGCCCAAGGGACCCACCCTGGCCGAGCCCCTCTCTCCACGTCGGTCTCCTTCCTCCCTCGTCTCTTTCCTTCTGCTGCTCCCGTAACAGAGACCGAGACGACAGGGAACCAGCGAGTCTTTCCCTACAGCTCCCTCCTCCCTGCCTCCCTTCTCTCTGCCGTGGACCCCCCCAACCGAAGCCTCCTCTCCCCACGTCGGCACCTCTCCTCCTACTCCCTCGTCCCTTCCTTCTTCTCCCAGCCAAAACCGAGCCGCCCGAGACCTCGGGATTCTCTTCCCCAGCGCCCTCCCTCTCCTTCCTTAGCTCCCTCCCCTCCTGGCCTATATAAAGCTCACCCCTCCACCGACCCCGTTCCCACCCTAAGCACCTCAAACCGCCGCCCCGAGCTCCCTTCCCACCCCTCGCCGGCAGCGAGCTTCTGCTGCCCACCTCGACCACCCGCAGGAGCGCCCCGTCACCCCACCCCGTCGCTGCACCCCTCCATGACCCCACCTTCGGCCCCCTCCACCGCCGCCCCCTTGCCACTCCGCCACCCCGTTCCCACCCCGCCGCCGCCGCCCGAAGCAGCACCCCGCCGGTGCAGCAGCAGCAAAGCTACTGCACCACCTTCGGCCTCGCCTCCAGGAGCCAGCACCCGAGCCCCTCCGTCTCCCCCGAGCGCCTCCCCCCCGAGGAGGAGCACCCCCGCCGCCGCCGCCTCCCCATTTTCCTCACCGCCCCGGAGCCCCCCCTTCCCCCTCGCCGGCGATGTGACTCGCCGGAGCACTGCCCAGCCACGGTCAGCCAAGGTAGCTCCCTCCTCTCTCTTTTATTCCATGTCCTCTTTTGATAGCCATTAGATCTTAAGTGGATGGTGTAGATTAGATCATCTATACCTCTTCGGTTTATCCCAGAAAACCAGTGGTTTATTTTTCCACTTATGACTTTAGCCAGTAGACTTTGCTAGAGCTCGGCCGTTTTCCCGAAGCTTTGAAACAAACAAGTCCGCAGCCACTAGCAACTGACCACGTGTACCCCTTTGTAGTACTAGTTAGCTGCAGTTTTTCTGTCAAAAATAGCAAAAACAGAAACTTCCAATCTTGTTTTGGCCACAACTTTGTATCCCTAAGTCCAATGATAGTGATTCTTTTTCCAGTAGCTCACAAATTTCCTGTAGTTTTTAAAAACATATAATTTGTCTGTGTTTGAAATATTTAAATATAAGTTAGATCAGATTTAGTTTAAACCTTGTTTTGCCTATTCCAGGAGTTTGAAAAATGATTTTTAGTTGATTCTTTTTGCTACTGTTTTCTAGTGATAACATCTTACAGTGGTAAAAATTTCAGATTTGTTTGAGTATTTGAGCTCACTGTGTCATGTGAAACAATTTCTGTTTCACCTCTTTTAGGTTTTCGGCTAATTCATTTTCTACTTTTGTTTTAAAATATTTTCTTTATTATTTCAGAAAGATTACTATTTTTTTTTTATGTTAGTTAACAGTAGTTTTGCAACAAGTTGTTATTTTATTTTTATTTGTTTTAATGAAATAAATTCTAGCTCCGTAGTAACGTGCAATTGTTTTCACCATTGTTTCAAATTCCGTTTGGGAATACTTTCAAAAGGTTTTGTGAAAAAAAACACTTTATTTTATCTTAGTTAAACTTATATCTTAGTTCCTTAATATTATTTTCTGTTAGACAAAAACTATTTAGTGTTTGACGTAGTAGAAAACTCCCTAGTCTTATTTGAAGTTTCTTTCGGCTTCTTATTCGCTCTCTCTCTTCGTTTTGATTGCTAGAATGATTGCTAGTATGAGTGCTTATGTGAATGATATGTTTGTTATATAGATTTCATCAGAGAGTGATGAGTAGTCTATCAAGTTATTTTCTCGAGAAATTCTTCTTCGTCAACATCACAGGCAAGTCACTTTGATCATACTATCACCTATGTTTTATGCATTGTAGTTCTACCATCCTATGCCCAATTGCATGCTGCCTAGGTACTTGGAAACTTTAGTGTAAGTTGTAGTATCAGGTGGTAGGAACACAACACCCCGATACTTGGCCCCGGGATGACAATTTCTTAATGCTATGCTTGAGTAGATGGGTTATCGGTTGAGTGTATACCACGAGTGATGCGAGGTTGATATAATAATCAAGACCGGACTAAGACAAGATTTTCAAGACCTCGGACGCAATGCAACACTGGGTGAAGGGTGGTTGATCGTCTCCCTGGAAAACCCAGTGGATGCCCGGGATGCTGGAGAGGCCATGTCATCCTGCGGAAAGCTTCACCCAGGCTCAAAGAGATGGACGGATATTCTCAAGACCCAAGGCTTACCTGCACAGCCACAATTCATTATGGGCTCTGGCTTGGTTGGACAACGCGGCGACTCTAGACAGGCGGTGCTAGCAGATGTAGACGAACGGTAGGAATGGATGGGCACCGACAGGGATTCAGAGGGACCCGTTGAAAGACCATGTTTTGATCATCCGGTCTTCAAACACCCTGAAGTGCGAGGACATACTCGGAGGCGATCAAATCTTGTGGGGAACGTGTGCAAAACTCTGCAGAGTACTCAAACCTAATCGATTAGCCGTGTCCACGGTCATGGACGACTTGAGCCAAAGGAACTGAAGTTATCTGGATTTCTCAACACCATTATATATATTTGATGGGGGTAATTATTGACAACTTGGGTATGAGAACTGGTTGGCGGAACCATCTCGTTAACAACAAACCTTGTAGTAACATTTTGCTTTCAAACCCCTCTTGTTGTAGGATAAAACTGGCTTTATGCAAAACTTAGCTCCACCGACCAGATATGCATGTAGAGATAGTTGATTATTACTTTACCCCTCTGATATGTGACTTGCCGGCATATTCAATATGCTGACCTACACGGCTGCAACGTCTTATGTTGCAGATATTTTTCTTCGACGAGTAAGAGTACGATTCAGGGTTACGGTCTACACTCAACTTGTCATTGGTGTTTATTGGGACTCCACTCCCTTGACTGCTTCCGCTGAAATATTTAAGGTATATATCAGTTTTACGCTATTTACATGTGATTGCACTTTGATATATACATTGATGTACTGTGTGTGCCAGCATACTGATCCAGGGATGGCACAAAAACACAGAGGCTTGACCCGTTTTGAGTCGGGTCGCTACAAAAATATTTTTGGTATTTTCGGAAAATCGTTTTAGAAGTGGGGGAGAGGAAAACGAGAGGCAAAAGGCAAATAATGTAAATCCAAGAGATGAGTTTGCGATAGGTACTTGGTAGATATGCTTCACTTGAATACTCCCCGGCAACGGCGCCATAAATCCTTCTTGCTACCTCTTGAGCTTGCGTTGGTTTTTACCTTGAAGAGGAAAGGGTGATGCAGCAAAGTAGCAATAAGTATTTCCCTCATTTTGAGAACCAAGGTATCAATCCAGTAGGAGTATCAAGATGAGGCACCAATGTACCTGCGCAAAAAACAAACAAACTTGCACCCAACGCTATAAAGGGGTTGTCAATCCCTTCACGATTACTTGCAAGGTAAGATCTGCAGATGGAAAGTGCAACAAAGTATTTTGGTATTTTTGGTATCTGCATCTACTACTATTACTCCACACATCGACTGCTATCCAGCATGCATCTAGTGTACTAAGTTCATAACAAACGGAGTAACGCCTTAAGCAAGATGACATGATGTAGAAGGATAAATTCATGCAATATGATATAAACCCCATCTTTTTACCCTTGGCAACAACACGATGCGTGCCTTCGCTACCCTTTCTGTCACTGGGTGAGGACACCGCATGGTATGAACCAAAAACCAAGCACTTCTCCCATTGCAAGAATTATAGATCAAGTGGGCCAAACGAAACCCATAACACGAAGAGAATTAAGAGGATACGAAATCATGCATATAAGAGATCAGAGGAGACTCAAATAATATTCATAGATAATCTGATCATAAATCCACAATTCATCGGATCTCGACAAACACACCGCAAAAGAAAGTTACATCGGATAGATCTCCATGAAGATCATGGAGAACTTTGTATTGAAGATCCAAGAGAGAGAAGAAGCCATCTAGCTACTAGCTATGGACCCGAAGGTCTGTGGTGAACTACTCACGCATCATCGGAGAGGCAATGGTGTTGATGAAGAAGCCCTCTGTGTCCGAATCCCCCTTCGGCAGGGCACCAGAACGGTCCTAGATGGGATCTTGCGGAGACAGAAGCTTGCGGCCGCGGAAAAGTATTTTTGTGGCTCTCTTCTTTGGTTTCGGGATTTTAGATAATTTATAGGCGAAAGACGTAGGGCAAAGGAGGCACGTGGGGCCCACAAGCCTGCCCGGCGCGCGCCCCCCCCCTAGGGCGCGCCTAGGGGGCTTGTGACCTCCCACGAGGTCTCCTGCCTTGGTTCTCAAGTCATGTGCGTATCTTCTGTTATGGAAAAAAGTCATCCCGCAGGTTTTATTCCGTTTGGACTCCGTTTAATATTCTTTTCTAAAAAAGGTCAAAAACACGGGAAAAACAGAAACTGGCACTAGGCACTGTGTTAATAGGTTAGTCCCAAAAATGATATAAAATAGCATATTCATGCATATAAAACATCCAAAGTTGATAACATAATAGCCTGGAACCATAAAAAATTACAGATACGTTGGAGACGTATCAGCCCCCTCCCACCTGCTCCCTCCGACCGTCGCCCTCCCCCCTCTCGGTCGCCGCCCCCTCCCACCTGCTCCCTCTGGCCGCCGCCCTCCCCCCTCTCGGTCGCCGCCCCCTCCCACCTGCTCCCTCCGGCCGTCGCCCTCCTTCGCACCCTGCCGCCCCGGCACCCCGGCGCCCTCCGGTATGTTTTTTCTTTCTTTTTTCTTTTCTTTCTTTTGTTTTCTTTTTTTTCTGTTTAATTGTTAGATTATATTACGTATGTAGTTTAGTGCTTTCTTTAGTGTTAGATAAGATTAGGTTAGTGCTAGTTTTAGTGCTAGGAAGAATAAGTAGAAGGAGGAAGAAGAACATGAAGGAGAAGAAGAAAAAGTAGAATAAGTAGTGGCCGACCCCCGACACCACTGAGCCTCGACCCCCGACCCCCGACGCCCGACGCCACCGACCCCCAACTCCCGACACCCGACGCCACAGACACCCGACCCCCGACCCCCTACAACCGACGCCACTGACCCCCCGACCCCCAACCCCCGACTCCCGACCCCCGACGCCACTGACCCCCGACGCCACTGACCCTCGACCCCCGACCCCCGACGCCACTGAACCTCGACCCTCAACCCCCGACCCCCTACCCCCGACCCCCGACGCCACGACCCCCAACCCCCGACCCCCGACACCTCTTTGGCCTCTTGTTGACCGAAAAGACCCCCGACCCCCGACGCCAGTGACCCTCGACCCCGACGACACCGACACCCGACTACCGACGCCATTAACCCCCGAGGCTAACGGGATCATAGTTTTGTAAATTATGAGTTAGGTCACATATTTTCTGATTATGTTAATTATAAAAACATCATATTTGTGTTGATAGGGTGAATTTCAATTTGCAGTTGTTCGACGACCTCCACGTGCGTTGGACGAGCTCTGCCCCTGCATTTGTTGGTGAGCACAAATGACTTCTCCTCCTACCCCCTTAATTTGCTATGTTCCGGTCTTCGTGCCGATGAAACTTGCTAGCTATAGGTTTCTTTAATCATGAGTATGCGTGACCAGTATGTGTCTCCCGTTCGAAAGGGCGACATCCATAAATATGCATGTCTTTGCATATTTATAACCGCCATCATTTCGAATTGTCCAACGTTATCCAGGGACAGCCCGAGTATGTGTAGATTGGGTTTGTTTTCCCATATGCCGTGCTCTGGATCCGATGCGGAATTTCGTTAGTGCCTCCCTGTTGTTCTTCGGGTACACATCCTCTCTGCTTATTGCCGAGACGTGTATCAGGAGAACAGCGGGGAGGTGCTGCCGAAATTCCGCGTCGCATCTGGAGCAGAGCATGGGAAAACGAACCCAATCTACACATACTCGGGTGGGATTAGGACCTATCTTTACCTATTAGCGTGTAGGTTGCATGGACGTAATAAAACTGACAAACTTGATTAGTGGATGAATATAGATGATGAATTATATATTTATTTCTTGTGCGCCCATAGGTAGCTAGGCAACATGAGTGATCATGCTTGGATGTACACTGGTCACCCTAGTCAGAAAGACATGACCAGTGAATGGTTAACAAAAACCAGGGGGTTTGTGAGAGCCGTATTTGCAAATAGCCAGCAAAAAACATGGTGCCCCTGTCCCAACTGTGACAACTGGAAAAAGCAGACAGAGTTTGAAATGGGTAAACACTTGCAGAAGTGGGGTTTTACGCCTAATTATACGGTGTGGACTTTTCATAGTGAGTCTGACCAACGTGCCAGAGCTGAGGTGATTCGTCGTCGCACTGACGAGCATGGTACCGGGATCGAAGACATGGTGCAAGACTTCGATGATGCTCGGGATTCGTACGATGAGATGGAGGAATCTGCAAAGGCTTTCTATGAAATGTTGGAGTCTTCAAAACGTCCTCTCCACGAGCAGATTGAGCTTTGTCAGCTGGATGCCATCGCGCAAGTAATGGCTCTGAAGGCTCAATTCAACCTAGGCAGAGAATGCTACGACGCGATGATGACGATATTTGGACGCTTTCTACCCAAAGGCCATGTACTGCCTGCAAAACTGTACCAGTCAGAGAAAATCCTCCGTGTACTTAAGATGCCCTATGAGAAGATACATGCCTGTGAGAATGGATGTGCCTTATTTAGGCTTGAGTATGCGGCCTTGAACTATTGCCCCATTTGCAATTCTTCTAGGTATATTGTGGTAGACAACGGTATGGGTGAGAAGAATTAGACCAAAATCCCCATTAGTGTTCTTTTCATGCCAATCGTGCCAAGACTTCAACGTCTTTTCATGGTCGAAGAGACGGCCAGACAGATAACATGGCACAAATTGGGCAAAAGAACCGAACTAGATGCGGATGGGAACAAGATGCTTGTACACACTTCAGATGGTTTTGCGTGGAGGCACTTCGATGCATTACATAAGGATAAATCGGAAGATCCAAGGCATCCTAGAGTTACCATCAGCATGGATGGGTTCAGTGTGTATGGTATGACGGCAGCACAATACAGTTGTTGGCATGTATTTGTCATTCCACTCGATTTCCCATCCGAAGAGATTATGAAAAGAAAGAACATTTTTGTGACGTTAATAATTCCAGGGCCCAACTATCCGGGGAAGAATATGAATGTGTACATGCAGCCGCTTAAGGATGAGTTGCAAGAAGCCTGGGATAATGGGATCAAGACCTACGACGCCGCTACCAAAACAAATATCAAAATGCATGTGTGGTACATGTACTCGACGCATGATTATCTGGCGTTTGCGCTATTCGTTGGCTGGTGTGTGCATGGAAGGTTCCCGTGCACCACATGCAAGGCAGCTCTTCAGTTCCGTTGGCTGCACGCTGGTCATAAGTTTTCTTGCTTCGACATGCATAGACAATTCCTCGATCCTGACCATAAGTTCAAAAAAGACAAGAAGAATTTCATCAAAGGTAGAGTTGTCAAAAACACTGCACCAGCTGCATTGATAGGCCAACAGACCCTTGATCAGTTAAACGCTCTCGAGCCTGATCCTTTGCATCGAGGATACTTCAAAGGGTATAATACGGAACAAGCGTGGACTCACAAGTCATGCTTATGGGATCTGCCTTACTTCAAAGACCTCCTTTGCCCACACAACATCAACGTGATGCACACGGAAAAGAATATTGCGAAGGCCATTTTTGGTACATTGTTCGGCATAGAGGGGAAGTCAAAAGATAATCCTAAGGCTAGAATCGACCTGGAGGCTCTATGTGATAGACCGTTACAAAACTTGCGACAACGGAAAGGAAAGGAAAGCATAGAGAAGCCAAAGGCATGGTTCAATCTTGAAAGGCCAGCTATGAGGGAAATGCTATTGTGGGTGAAAATGCGGTTGATGTTCCCCGATGGGTATGTTGCGAATCTAAAGAGGGGAGCGAGTCTTGAGAAATGAAAATATTTGGTCTCAAGAGTCATGATTGGCAGATATGGATTGAGCGGGTAATGCCGGTGATGTTGCGTGGCCTTATCCCTGAGGATGAATGGCGAGTGCTGGCAGAGCTGAGCTATTTCTTCTGTTCTCTTTGTGCGAAAGAACTATCGCCTGGCGTGCTAGATGAAATGGAAGAGTTGGCGGCGGAGTTGATCTGCAAATTAGAAAAGATCTTTCCATCGGGCTTCTTTAATCCAATGCAGCATTTGATTTTGCATCTCCCGACCGAGGCAAGATTGGGGGGGGGGGGCGTTCAAAATCGGTGGTGCTACTCAACTGAGAGGATGCAGAAGACGCTTCGAGCTAAGTGTAAAAATAAACGTAGAATTAAAGCATCGATGGCCGAGGCATTAATTACTGAGGAGGCGGCAAACTTCGTGATAGCACACTACGAAGCCAAAAATCATCATTTGCATAACCCGAAGCCTCGGTACAATGATGACGATCCAAAAAAAGGTCGATCCAACCTCAGCCTATTCAAAGGGAAGCTCGCACCATCCGGTGCTTCGAAAGGGAAATGTTGGATGTCGAAGAATGGCAGACCATTTCATTGTATATCTTCACCAACCTAACAGAAGTGCGGCCGTACATCGAGTAAGTTCTCGGTAAATTATTGTTCCGCAACTTCTAATTCCTTTCAACTACTCTTATTCCCGGATATCTGATATAGTCGATACGTCGCCGAATTCTCGGATGGAGCGGTCATCGAAAAGGATTCCGTCGAAGAGTATGAGCTTCTCGCGAAGCATGGAGGCGACTATCCCGGTTTCATCTCTTGGTTCAAACAAAGGGTAATTAATTACCACTAATGGCCCATTTGATTTCTTGGTCTAATTTGCGGCTAATGCATCCATTCCTTCGTATTAAACTTGTAGGCGGATGCAGAGTCTATGGACGCCGAGTTGAGACAAGTCGCTAATGGTTTTGACTATAAGGTCCGTTCATTTGACAAATACAACATCAACGGGTATCACTTTCGTACCTTTGGCAAAGAGCTATCTATGTCCGACCTAAAGACTACAAATTGTTCTATCTCTGCTATCGACGAAGGAGGCACCGAGTATTATGGAAGAGTTGAAGCAATTTATGAACTTCTATTCTATGGTGAAAACCCACCGACCGTCGTAGTCTTCAAATGTTATTCGTTTGAGCCGAGGGAGACTAGAAGGACTCATGAACATATAGGACTAGTCGAAATCAACCAAAACACCCACTTAGATGTTCCCGATGTCTATATTACGGCTCAATAGGCGACACAAGTTTTCTATCTCCGGCAGATAAAGGCACGCCAAACGAGCTCGTGTCCTGAGATAACACCTCGCCCACGGCCAGTCGAGCTCGCCATCGAGATTAGTTTAATGGACTCAACTATCTTTCCGCATTATGTTGTGCGTTGGAACCAGTATGATTACAATGCTAACAATGAGTTGTGTTGCAGGTTGCTATTCTAAAAAAGAGAGAGGCAATGCAGGCGTTTTTGGCGGAGAAGGATAAGGAGATGAAGGAGCTGGAGGAGAGGACGACTGCATTGGTGGAGGCGGAGAGGGCACGAAATGATGCGTCTAACAGGGCCATATACGAGCTCTTCGTGGTAGGTTTCTTCTTCATATTATTTCAAATCTTGCATTTTAATGTCCGTTTCATTAATAACTAAAAAGTTTGACTTGTCGAAACCAAATATACAGTCTATGTG
Source organism: Hordeum vulgare subsp. vulgare (assembly GCF_904849725.1). Lineage (NCBI taxonomy): Eukaryota > Viridiplantae > Streptophyta > Magnoliopsida > Poales > Poaceae > Hordeum > Hordeum vulgare. The sequence goes on along the minus strand of NC_058520.1, from coordinate 536,147,333 downwards.
CGAGAAGACGGGGCAAGTCCCTCCGGCGATGCCAGTCATTAACATGGCGGGGACGGTGAGTTTCATTTCAATGCAGTGATCTTAAGAGTGTCATCATGCTAACGACACATTGCAAACGATGTTTGGTGCAGAATATCTCCCCAAACGCATGGCACGACCCTTCTACAGTGGAGCCTTCTCCAGGGCAGCCTTCTCGAGGTGAAACAAGCCAGAGCCGCCGTGATTCACCACCGTGATGACGATAATGGTATGTTATTTGTAGCGTTTTACTTAACAACCGCATAATGGTCCAATATGGTTTATTAAGCATACTTAGCTCCAAAATGACATATTTAACCCAAGTTAGCTCCATAATGGTCTCCTTCTCCTTATCCTCCTCCTCCTCCTCCTAAATGACATAATTAGCCAATTTAGCTCCAAAATGCCTTAATAATCATAGTTGTCTCCAAAATGACATATTTTACCCAAGTTAGTTCTAGAAATGGCCTATACTTAGCTTGGCTTCCACCTAAATGACATAATTAGCTTAGTTAGCTCAAAAATGGCCTATATAATAAAAAATGACCTATACTTACCTAATTATCCTCCAAAATGACATAATTAGCTCCAAAAAGGCATAATTAGCTAATTTAGCTCGAAGAAGAGGACAAGAGGAGAAGAAATAGGGAAAATGAAAAGAAGGAAGAAGAAGAAGATGAGAAGAAGAAGAGAAGAAGAAGGAGGAGATGAAGGAGAAGGAGCTAGCCCTCCTTCTTCTTCTCTCCTCCTTCTTTTCCTTCTTCTTCTCCTTCTTCTTTTCTTCTTCTTCTCCTCTTCCTTCTCCTCCTCCTCCTTCTTCTTCTTTTTCTTCTCCTTCTTCCTCTCTTCTTGCTTCTTCTCTTTCTTCTTCTACGTAGCTTATTTTCCCCAACATAGACATACTTAGCTAATTATCCTCCAAAATGACATAATTAGCTTAGTTAGGTAAAAACATCATAAGAACCTTGGTTAGCTCATTAAAATGACCAATTTAGCTCCAAAATGACATAATAAGCTCATAATGGCATAAGAACCTTGGTTAGCTCATGAATATTATATACTTAGCTTGTTTTCCTCTAAAATGACATAATTAGCCCATTTAGCTCCAAAAAGACATACTTAGATAATTTCGCTCCAAGAAGAGGAGAAATGAAAAGAAGCAAGAAGAAGAAGAAGAAGAGAAGAAGAAGAGAAGGAGAAGGAGAAGGAGGAGCCTTCTTCTCCTTCTTCTTCTCCTTCTTCTCCTCCTTCTTCTTCTTCTTCCGCTCTTCTTCTTCTCTTCTTCTTCTTCTTCTTCTTCCTTCTTTTCATTTCTCCTCTTCTTCTTCTTCTTCTTCCTTCTTTTCATTTCTCCTCTTCTCCTCTTCTTGGAGCTAAATTAGCTAAGTATGTCTTTTTGGAGCTAAATGGATATGAAACTTACTTATTTCTTCTCCTCTTCATCTAGTCTTCTTCTTATAACTTACTTATTTCCCATTTTGCAGATTACATTCAATTCATGGAAGCTTGGATTATATTAATGGAGTGCTTCAATATGGTTTCTTCTAAAATGGCTTCACGGAAGCTTGGATCGAAACTATTGTAGTAAATGGACATGAAACTGTGTATGTATGGATGAAACTGGTGTAATATATGGTTTGGTACGGATGAAACTTGCATAATATGTATGTATTATGGATGAAACGTATTTTAATATGGTTATGAGTATGGGTAGTTTGTGTGAAATATATTATGTCATTTGGAGCCTTTGTGTGAAATATATTATGTCATTTGGGGCAGTTTGTGTGAAATATATTCTTGATTTGTGTGAAAATTGCTGGATATTATTAAAAATAAAATAAACAATGGCAGTTTGGAGCCTTTGCCGTGTGCCCACCGACGGCAAAGGAGCTACAGCAGACGGCAAAGGGCCCAAACTGGATTGTTGAATCAAACTGGGTGCCCCCTTTGCCGTCTACCATGCTGGTGGGCGGACGGTAAAGGGTCAAAGGGCAGACGACAAAGGGGTAAATGAGAGGGGCTTTGGTGGTACCTTTGCCGTAAGCCCACCAGCACAGCGGACGGCAAAGGGTCAAAGGGCGGGCGGCAAAGGGGAAAATGAGAGGGGCTTTGGTGGTACCTTCGCCGTCAGCCCACCAGCACGGCAGACGACAAAGGGGCAAAGGGCAGACGACAAACTATTTGTGGGCCCAGCAGGCTGCCGTTAGCACTTGACGGAGGTGCCCGCAGATGTGTCATCCCATATTCTTTGCCGTCCACCTCCTCACGGCAAAGATCCTTTGTCGTCAGATGTCCCAATGCAGACGGCAAAGAAGCCCTTCACCGGATTTTTGTTTGCCGTCCAGTTTGTCGTATGCTGATGGACGACAAAGGCATTTGCCGTCCAGGGTGGCCCCCTTTACCGTCCACCATGGCAGACGGCAAAGTATCTGCTCCTTGTAGTGTATTAGGGTACCAAGCACCCAAGAGTAATAAGCTTCTCAAACTTCACTTCCATGTATCACCGTGGAGAACTCAAACCTATGCACCAAATGCAATGGAAAGGGCACATGGTGTGCCCAGTTCCTTCTCTCCCAAATCCATCCACAAGAAATAATTCTATGGAAGAAAGTAAGATGAAGAATGAAGAAGAACATGAAGAACTCCACGATCTAAATCCAAGGGGTTCCCCTCACAAAGGGGAGAAAGTGATTGGTGGGAATGTGGATCTAGATCTCCTTTCTCTTTTCCCTCAAGAACTAGCAAGAATCATTAGAGGTATTGAGAGATAGCAAGCTTAAAGAAGGTCAACAAGGGGGGCCAAAAACGAGCTCAAGAGATGGAGAACCATTGGGGACGAAGACCCGCTTAAATAGGTCCCCACAAATCTGCCCGTTATGTGCAAAATTACACAGGGGTGGTACAACCGGTGATGCAGGCGGTACAACCAGCATGACCAGTAGAACCGCACAACCACCGAACCACAATAGAAACGTTGCTGGCGGTTCCACTCAACTCGAGCGCTAGACACGGCAAAGTCCCAAGCGGTATAATCGTCTCGAACGCCAGTAGTACCGGGCTATATAAAATAGCGGTACAATCGATCCACGTACGCCCAACAACCGGAGCTCAACAGAAGCCCGGTGCTCGGCCGGTTCAACCATCCAGGGCTGCCACCCTGGGTCACCCAGCTGTGGGTGGTACAACCGCCTGGGGGCAGCGGTACAACCGCTGGGGACCACTCAGTGGCAACACCCCCAAGGTATCACCCCCGGAGTGGTGGTTAGACCAGATGGCACGAGCGAGCGGTACAACCTTCCTTCCAATCTTCCAAGGAAAAAATCCAGCTCACACATCATGGACATCTCATATTTCTCGGACACCAACCTTCCAAATTTCTCACTAAATTGTGGGTTAGTACATCCAAAGATAATAGCATCCACAAAATATGGCACACAAATAATTCACCATTAACTCTTTTAGTGCACAAGGTTGCGTCAATTTTACCAATCTTAAAACCCTTTTCAATGAGTGTAACCTTGAGCTACGAGACGTGCCTTGTTGCGTAACACTTGACCATCTTCATCTTGCTTGTTCCGAAGCACACATTTATTGCAATGATGTTGTGCTCATCCTTGGGCTTCTCCACTAGTGCCCACACTACATTCCTCTTGAAGTTGTGTAGGTCTTCGTGCATGGCATTCACCCAATTTGGATATTCAAGTGATTCCTCTACCTTCATAGGCACAATACTAGAGATAAATGAGTAATGGTCACAAAAGTTAGCTAGTCAAGTTTTAGAGCGAGTAATTCTCCGGGTTTGTATGTCACCGAGAATATGTTCTATGGGATGACTCTTGTTCACTCTTGCTCGAACTCATGGTAGCTTTTGCTTGTTGGACGGTGGAGCTTCCTCGTCATCATCATCTTGTTCGTTGTTGTACAAGGTAATGTTTCCTAGAGGTGGTGGTGAAGGACATTGAGGTGGATCATCTCGATGTATTTCTTCCTCCTCTTCATCTTGTCATGTACCGCTTGTGTATGCCTCCATGTTGTTTTGTGGTTCGCCTTGACATGGGGTAGGATCATCCACTTGTGTTGATGAAGTACTTTCCTTCACCTCCTTGGGATGTATCTTGCCGATGGACAAGTCTTGAATGGCTTCCGAAGGTTCCTTATTTCCTACATCATTTAGCAATTGTTTGACTTGCGAACCATTAGACTCATCAAACTTCACATCTACCGTCTCTTTAACTTTTTGAGTGAAGTTGTTGTATACACGGTAAGTGTGAGAGTTTGATCCATAACCAAGTAGGAAACCTTCATGAGATTTAGGAGCAAATTTAGAATGACAATGCTTATCAAGAATGGAGCACTTTGTGCTAAATACCTGAAAGTAGCCAACTTGGAGTTTGTATGTGAGTATCTCGTATGCCATTTTACCAAGAAGCTTGTGTAGCTAGAGTCGGTTTGTAGCATGCCAAGTTGTTTCCACGGCTTCTGCCCAAAAGTGTCTTGGCATCTTGTATTTGCCGAGCATCGTTCTAGCCATCTCTATGAGATTTCAGATCTTCCTCTCAACAACTGCATTTTGTTTAGGTGTGTACGTAGTCGAGAAATCATGTGAGATACCTTATTCGTCAAGAAAAGTTTCCAAATTAGTTATGAAAATGCCAATGATATAGAGATGTGAAACCTTTATGAATGAATAACCGACAAAAACTCCAACATCAAAAACATCATAGAAGATGCACATGAACTCCATTTTCGATGAACTCGAGCTTGTCATGAAGATGACCATAAGCTCTAACACTCACAAAGAGAACCACCAAAAGAGAACCAAGAAATCTGATGCAAGGATGCAAATGGTTTGAGCTCTCAACGAACGATACGATCAAGCTACTCACTTGAGAGCCCCCCTTGACAGTATGGCAATCTATCCTCAAGTAGAAAAACTATCAAGGACACATAGTCCACTTAAGCGAGATGATGACGAATTGACTACCTAAAGATGGACCACCTTTCTTGATTGCACTGGCTCGATGAAGACTAGTTGATTGCCCCCCATACTCATTGTGGGTGAGCCACCCTTTAGCACATCTTCACAACTCCATTGCCACCAAATGGACGACAAGCTTCAAGCATGATATCTTCATGATGCTCCACTTGAACTTGCACACGGCAAACTTGATGATGATCACCACATGATGTCATCCTTCATGGGTTGAATGAGATCTTCATCTTGACTCAAGCCCATGGAAACACACATAACCCTACATAGAACTCCCATGAAGACCATGAGTTAGTACGCAAAAGTGTAATGGACAATGCTTACCATATCATGGGATCACTTGATCCCTCTCGGTACATCTTGTATGCTTTGTGTGTTGATCAACTTGATTTACTCTTTGACTTAGTCTTGATCAACCTTGTGTCTTTATGACCATTCTTTGGATAATACCTTGAATACCACCTTTGTCATCATATAAACTCCTTAAAACCAACATATTGACTTCAAAAAGTGTCTATGGACAAATCCTTCGAATATAACTTAAGGCAACGATTTGTCCATAGGGATTGTCATCAATTACCAAAAACACATATGGAGAAATATGATCTAACACTTATGGATATAAAAATGAAACAAAAACCCATACCAAACCTAAGTTACCTATTAATTTGGTTTCTCGTTATCGACATGGTACGGGAGTCAGTAAACAATTAATAGTAAATAAAATGCTACGCATTTTTATTTAAGTTTATTTGGTAAATACCGGAAAAAAACAAGTGATCTAACCAAATAAAATAATCATGACTATGGTTTTTTCTCAAAGTTGTACACCTGCACAATTAAATATTTATGTTATCTGCAGTTTGTGTTTCATGTGTAATGTACTTTGCATGATGTACACAAGGATCGGTAGAAAGTGGAAAGTGGTTACGTTAGACCCGATAAGTTTAATTTGATTTTGCTGATGTTTGCTGATCAGTACAAACATATTTAGTCATCGAATATGCAAAAATAAAATCAAAATCATTGCCTCATTTTTAGCATCAACTTTGATTATTGTGGTATGTGCGAAAACCATCCAAAATAATTTATACATGCGAAAACCAAACTGAATTCTAAATTAATACCATATATATTTACCAAAACATCACAACTGTATATATCAAAAATCCATATTAGAGAATCAAATTAACTGACTGAACTGGACCGGGCCAACAGGCACACATGCGGGAGGGAACGCTTCGTGTGATCCCGTAATCATGTGGCCTCCAAGGACCAACTCTAGCTTTTTTTAAACGAGGCAAAAGATTTGCCATTTTCATTGATTAAGAGGGAAGTTTTAGAGATTTAAGGCCCACGGTCGAATTGCAACAATCACTCTTACGACATTACATTACTCAAGTACTTCGCTCCCGCAAGGCTCCAAAGTGAGGCCTCATCTTTTATCCTAGCGACGACGACACCCACTCAGACGACGTTATTATGAAAGATCCTTGCATTCATATCTTTCCACACCTCCCAAGAAATAAGCAACATCAAGGAAGCAAGCGATTTTCGTGATTGGGTTTTCTTATTGGTGTTGTGGTTCCACCACTCTTTAACGGAAGTCGTGTTACTCCAATCAGAAGGATGTGCATCATGGAGACCCAGCCAATCTTTGATCATGTGCCAAACCCTCATAGTGTATCGACACTAGAATAAAAGGTGGGTCATCGACTCCTTGACCTGTTTGCATAGGTGACAAAGATTGCAGTTTGGCTAGCCACGATTTGTAGCATGTCTGTCGTCCATATCCTATTGTTGATTCCCAGCCATGCGAAGAACTTACATTTAGGAGGCGACCAAGTCTTCCAAACGGTCAGGATCATGGTCGTGTCAGTATGGCCCAACAATTGTGCCTTGTAGGCCGTTGCGGTTGAGTAGAGTCTGTCAGAAGTGAATTTCCATGTTATGGTGCCGCATGTGTGGACGTCGAGGTGGACATGGGAGACCATCTCCCAAAGGATGACAAAATCGGAGAGGTGTTCAACGTCGATGCCCTGAATAATGTCGACGTGGGAAGTCCAGTAGTTGTCTTGCAGAACCGTACGAACCGAGCAATTCTTCTGCTTCGACAAGCCAAATACTTGAGGAGCCAAGTCTTTGGGCCTAATCCCATCAAGCCTAGGAGACTCCTAGAACTTGGCATGCATGCCATCCCCCACTTGAACCTTGATAGCAACAACAAAGATATTTCGGTCATTGTTATCCAAAGGGGTTCCCAAGCCAACCCATGGTTTGTCCGGGTGAAGCCAGTCGTCCCACAACCACCTAAGGCAAAGGGCAATGGCAAACTTCTCGAGATTTAGGATTCCAAGGCTTCCATGCAGCTTGGACTTGCACACTTGTTCACAATTTATCATGCACTTTCCGCCCGTGACCTTATCACAACCGTGGGAGAAACAAGAAGGTGAGCTTGTGGGTGTTGAACCTATGAACTCCATTTTTATTTTATGTTTTTGGAGCTTATCATTGGACTTTTTTTAGGGGAAACAATTTTTTTGAAGAATTTTCTTGACAACATTTTTTATTATTATTTTTGAGCATTTTTTGTTGACAAACCTATAACGGCACAATGCTGCACCCAATATAAAAAATACATGGGCTTCATCTCGGCCTTATTTTTGGGCCGAGGTGGGATTTCACTTGTGCACTAGGCAAACTCGCTTAAGCCCAAATAAATTTTGTTGTAGTGTCGCCGTCTTCTTCCAATATGCTGCTTTTTTTCCCATTTGAGGTTGGGTCTACGACACAGCTGAGCCGCCGTTGGGAATCTGAAGGAAGCTCCGGAATGGAATTCATTCCCAGTCTTCAACTATTTTGGGCCCATTCGATGTTTTTGCTGGCTACACAAAGCTTGTGCCGATGGACTGGAAAACAGGAGCCCCTACTAGGCCCGCGTGGCGCCCTCAGTCGCGGCAGCACGCACCCTCCAGCGCCCCCGCGTTCCCTGTTGGGCCTGCCCATGCGCGGGACGAGGCGCTCTCTGTTTTTTTTTTCACTTTACTTTATTTTGTTTCTGTTTTGTATCATTCTATGCTAAAATAATTTCGGATTACAACAAATTATAAAATTATGAAAAATAAATTTTTTTAATAAAACAGTTATTGAATTCAAAAATGTCCGTGATTTAGAAAATAATGAACAATTTTTAATTTTTATGAACAAATATTATGAGCATTTTCTCATTTTAACTTTTATTCATGAACAATTTTTAATTTTTATGAACAAGTGCCCGTGATTTAGAAAAGAATGAACATTTTTTTGTATTCAATGAAAAACAATTGTATTGAAGAACATTTTTTTGAGAAGATGATGAACAATTTTTTAATACAATGAACAAATTTTTAATTTCATGAATATTTTTGGAAAAAATGAAAATATATATAATTTCCTGAATATATTTTTAGTTTGATGAACAAATTATGAATTTTGATGAACATTTTTTAAATCCTATGAACAAATTTGAATTCTATGAACTTTTTTGAATTTTTGAATATATTTTTATATTGAGGAATATTTTTTGAATTTTAAAAAAACACGCTTACAAAAGCTGTTCACGATTTGAAAAAAATGATCACAACTTTGGAATATATTTGCAAATTCAGAACAAAAAAAAAGAACATAAAATATAGGGGCCTGCTTTGCTTCGGCCGGCAGATCTTTTAAAAAGATCCACCACCTCACGGCTCGTCGGATCTGACACAATTCATTTTCCTCTGCTTTGTAATAGAGATCTTGTTGCGGAAACATTTGCAAAACATGTTATGTTGCATGATTTTTTATACACCATAGATCGTGTTGCATAAAAATAAGTTGAAAATATGGTTCGTGTTGGAGATTTTTTCTTTTTTTGCAATAAGGACGTCTCCAATCTTGTTGCAAAGTTTGTGACAATGTTTTTGGCGTCTTTTCTATATTTTTACAACAAGACTTATATTGAAAAAATATGTAACAAAAATCATGTTACAAAAAATGTGAAGAGAGATAGATAAGATCACAAATAAGTAAATGAGTCCGAGACGACACTTGTCAAGCAAACCAGATGGTGAACGCGCATGTTAAATCCGCGTGCTGATGTGAAGAGTTTTCCATAAAACATTTACGATTTTCAATTATTATTTTTGCAAATTAAAAAAAAATCAAAAAAACGCTTAGGGTGGACCCCGAAAGTAGGTAGCCCCATAAAAGCTCCAGCACGTGAGGGGTGCACCGTGGTCGCTCCGTGGCCACCCGCCCCATAATAGACAACAAGTTTTTGATGTCCTTTTTGTATTTCTGCAATTAAAACTATGTTAGAGAAAAAATTATAATAAAGATCATGTTATAGAAAACGTGAACAGAGAGATAGATAATACAACGAACGGGTAAGTAAGTCAAAAAGGCACTTGTCAAGCAGACCAGGCGGCGGACGAGCATATTAAATCCGCCAACTGATGTGAAGAATTTTCCACTAAATATTCACAATTTTAAGAATATTAACGTAGATCTAAAAAATCCCAAAACTGATAAGGGTGGACCCTGAAAATGGGCAGCCCCATAAAAGCTCCAGCACGTGAGGGGTGCGTCCGTGGTTGCTTCGTGGCGACCGCGCTCCAAATAGTAATGGACTAGTGGATATGAAAAACTACGGAACACAGGGACATGGAGTTTTTTCTCCAAACTCATATGCTTCCTCATTAACAGTTAAATTAAAAAAATAGTAAAAACATTAAAAATGATTTTTTTTATGATAAATTTTAATAAATGTTTTGTATGCTTATAAAATTTCAGTTCGAAATAACATTTGTAGAAGTCATGGCGAAAAAACAAAGTGTAGTTTTGGATACATTTTGGATAATTAATTTTGTTTCGACTCTCACGAATGTTACTCCGTGCTGAATTTTGATTTTCAATTTTTTCTTTTTAAGTTTACTATTCATGAGAAAGCATTTGAGCTCGGGAGTGGAATAGGACTTTCCGAAACATGTCGCCTTTCTGGCTTTTCGCTTACCTATCTGCCACGACACGCACACACGCACACGTCAAACCGCGGACCTGCACATATATATGCTCGACGCGAGCCGGCTGACACGGAAGATCCATCCCTAAGCGTCAAAGTTTGTTGCGCCAAACTAAAATTAAAGAACAAACGGCCACGCAACAATTCAGTGATATATTGGCCCTGTTTGGATACTCTAACTTAGCTAGAGGTTAGAGTTAGTTTCTAGCTCATGACTAACCTTAAACTAACTTTAGCCAAAGAGGTGTTTGGATGATAGGGTTAGATTGACAATAGTTGTACTTGATGGAGAGAGGAAAATGATTTTTAATGGGTCATTACCTGGTGGATAGAGAGAGAAAAGTGACTTTTTAGTGGGCCTCATAAAAACTAGCTCCAATTAGCACCTCTTGGGTGGGCTAGTTTTTTTGGGTGGATTAGATGCAACTAGCTCCAATCTAACCCTCGTGTTTGGATACTTTAGTGCTATTCGAGCCCCAACTAGCTCAAACAAACTCTAGCCTATGAATCCAAACAGGGCCATTGTCACATGCAGAATACAAACAGGAGGAAGTCATAATTGAGATCCCATAACTCATACAGTTGCTGATTAGTTAAATATATAAACCCCAACTGCAAGGTGGCCTCTCTATCTAGCCACGAGGGGCCCTCATGAATCATTTCATGCATAAGCTGGACTAGTTGAAAAGACATTATATACTTCTTCTGTCTTAAAATAAGTGTTTTAAGCTTAATACAACTTTATACTAGCTCTAGTATAAAGTTGAGACAGTTATTTTAGGACGGAGGGAGTACAATATAGGAGCACCGTCCGGTTAGCGTCCGATAAGAAAAGATCGATCGAGGTGGACGCCCTAAACGAGCCTCAAACGTTCGGACTAACTGACTGTCACGCCCAAGTGGCGACCCTATCCTCAATTTGGCACGAGGGCCTCGTCAGGGATAGAAGCGCATCTCGTCGTGTCGCAAGAATGGATATCGTCACAAGTACATGTACTGAAGAGAAGAGATATATATATAGAGTTGGCTTACACTCGCCACAAGTTACATCAGAGTCACACCAGTACATTACATAAACCTCAAGAGTAAAAGCAGGGTCCGACTACGGACGAAAACAAACGACAAAAGAAGAACGACGTCCATCCTTGCTATCCCAGGCTGCTGACCTGGAACCCTTCCTAGATCGATGAAGAAGAAGAGGAAGAAGCAACTCCAAATGAACAATCAACGCGCTCGCGTCAAGTAACCTTTACCTGTACCTGCAACTAGTGTTGTAGTAATATGTGAGCCACAGGGGACTCAGCAATCTCATTTCCAAAGGTATCAAGACTAGCAAAGCTTAATGGGTGAGGCATGGTTCAGTGGTGAGGTTGCAGCAACGGCTAAGCATATATTTGGTGGCTAACTTACCAGTACAAGAAAATAAGAGAGGGAAGATCTACGCATAACGGACGTGAGTTAATGATGATCAAATGAATGATCCTGAACACCTACCTACGTCAGGCATAACCCCACCGTGTCCTCGATCGGAGAAAGAACTCACGAAAGAGACAGTCACGGTTACGCACACAGTTGGCATGTTTTAAGTAAGTTAATTTCAAGTTTCCACGTTGCCACATAACCGCGGGCACGGCTTTCCGAAAGATTTAACCCTGCAGGGGTGCTCCAACTAGTCCATCACAAATTACCACAAGCCGCATAGAAATCCTCAATCACGAAGCTCGCGATCTCGTCGGATTCCCTAGTGGAAAACCTCAACTCTGAGATTACCCAAAGCATCACCGGAATCCCGATGCACAAGATATCTCGTCAAAGGTAAAACTAATCCAGCAAGGCCGCCCGACGTGTCGACGATCCCGATAGGAGTCGCGTACCTCGTTCTCAGGACACGACGGACGAGCGATGGTTACCACGCCAAACGTCGAGTTGCCCCGGGTAGCGTTAATAAGCTGCTCTATTTTGGACCAACACTCATGTGGAGCACTGGCCCGGGGGTTGATTAAAATAGTCCGCGGGTGCCGGCGGGTCCCTATGCATTATTATTAGGTTATTAGGCAAATGTAGTACCAAAGTTGGGCCTTGCCAGACCAACTTTAATCTAAAACGAATTATCAAGGGGGTCCCCATAACAACCCCGACCGTGTTAGGAGCGCTCATTTATGGAACATAACACCGGTAGCCGGAAACTAAGGGGGCAAAGGTGGAACAAAACACCAGGCTAGAAAAGGCCGAGTCTTCCACCTTTTACCAAGTATATAGGTGCATTAAATTAAATAGCATTAATATGGTGATATAACAAGGAACCCATGCTTTCACATGGAAGCATCTGCACCTACAACTAGCAACACTATCAACAGGGTTAAGCAAGCAGAAACATAGCCAATCAGTGGTTTGCTAGGTTGAACAGGTTGAATATTTCATGGCATTGTTGAGAGGCTGATATTTAATATGTGGTAGGCAACGAGACATAATCGATAGAAGCGATAAAAACTAGCATGGCAATGATAGCAATGGTATCTGGGGAAATGATCATCTGGCTTGAGATCCCGCTTGGAAGAAGAATGCCTCCGTGAAGCAGACGAACCGACGTGGTCGAACGGTCCTCAGATCCGACACGCTTGCGGAACTCTATCGAGACGAAGCAAACCGGAAACACAAATCAACACACGGAATTCACCACACGATGCACAACACAAATGATGCATGAATAGCTGAATACATGCAAGTCACGACATGACAATTCACACAATCAAACACTACACATTAAGTGAAGTTCAATATGCAACGAGTTGCATATTGACGAAACTCCACGTTTATTATTTAGTTCTATCCCGATTAAACTACCTCTCTAGGCATTTTAAATGAGGTCGGAAATGACATATAGCATCTCCGAGTCGACCTCACATGTTAATTTACAATTCTGTCCAGATCTGAACTAATGCATTTAATTGGTTGTTAAACAGCAAAACATATAGGTTCACGTGATTCTATGTGTCAAGACAAGCAATCTACACATAAAGAACATCTCCAACGGAGCTACGGTTCAAAAGATACAAGCATCGCAAGATATGATGTCATGAATGCAATATATGTGCAACGATGGCTACGAGCACTGCAAAACATACAAACAGTAAGAGAAAATGAAACTACACGAGATTCTAAGCAAGTTTCATGTAGGGCACGATCAATTCAGAGCTACGGTTCAAAAGCTACGAGCAAAACAAGAAATGACTATAATCTGCCAAAATCAGCCACATAGCATTTTCTATACCCCACAACTACGGCTACACAATTCCGATATGCTCAAGCAAGGCATGGCACGGAAGAGGGCAAGAAGCACTACTACAAACAACTAACAACAACTAGCTTAGCAGCAAGGAACACTAGGAAAAGAAGTCACAAAATGGCATCCCACACACCATTTCAGACTTAGTGAAAATAACACCTCATGAAAGTGCAGTTTTCGGTCTAAAGCAATATTGACAGCAGCAAAATCTTAAGCTACAGGTCTCCAAATGGCATGAAACTTCACAACATGCTAGAGAAACACAAGAGGTACAACTAACTCCATTGGACCAACCTCAAAAGAGCTACAGAACACAAGATGCAAGCAAGACAAGACAACAACAAAATATAACAGATTTCAGACTTAGAGATATTTCAGCTCCTCCAAATCAGCACTATTTCTAGCAACTTGAGGGAAATCAAAATACCCCTAAACATGCATTTCTATTGCAACTAAAAATACCAGGGGCTAGACTAAACATCTAAGAAAAACTCCCTAGTTGACAACTAATTCAAACGAGGCACGGAATAAATCCTACGAATTAAACAAAAGGGCATCACGGTAAAAATATCACGCGAACTAATTTACTCAAAAGCTAAAACTAAATGCACAGAAAACCCGAAAACATATAAAATATGTGGGGTTGCAACACAAAATAATGCTACACATAAATGCGAGAGAAATAACCTATACGCGGGAAAATAAATTACCGGCAAATCCCTATACGTAAAAATACAATTGACCGCTCTAAAATACATGGCAAATTAGTCTCTAAAACATGGGTATTTCTAAAACGGCATTCGGGCAATACGGTCTAGCGCGAAAAATAAATAAGGCGTCTATCCTATATAGACAGCACGGTAAACAAAGCATTTGGCACGCTAAACTAAATCGAACAAATACGCAAGGTGCACAAACGTAATCTACGCATAAAACTACACGAAAAAGATATATAACTTGCCTCGTTCCGACTTACGGATAAAAATCTATGGGCATTCTAAGATCTGCCTATTTCTCCTCAAAAGGTTTAAATCCTAGAACCTAAATTCAAAAAACACTAACGAGCCGAATTCCTAACTGGGCTAACACGGGGCGCAAGATATACAAAAAATGCAGGGCGGGGATAGTCTCACCTGAGCAGGCCTCGGCCTGGTCGGTGCGCTCTGGGCCGAGGAAGGCCTCGGGTGGAGCTGGGCCACGGAGGCCAGCTGGGCCAAAGCGGAAGGGCGCTGGGCCTGGCTCCTCGTGCGCTCACGCACATGAGCAGCGGGCGCTGCGCTCGGGCGAGCTGCTCGCAGCGGGAGGCCATGGCGGCGCCACCACTGGTCTCGGCGTGGCTGGCGGGATGCAGGGAGCATGGATCCGGTGGGGGCTCGCCGGATCCGGGCGGATCTGGTCCCGAGGGTCCCATTCCCGACAGCAGAAGGGTCGGCGGCGAGCTGAGAACGCCGGCGCGCTCGGGCAGTGCACGCAGCAACGGGCACGGGGCGAGGGCAGCGACCTGCGCGGGGCAGAAGGCGGCGCGAGATTCGGCGCGGGCGGCGGAGGAAGGCGGGCACTAGGGCGACGGCTGCTCTGGATCGGGGCTCCTCCCCGATCTGGAGCTCGGCCTCTGTGGCTCTGTGGTCGCCGGACGTGTCCGGTTTGACCACGGACATGTCCGGTAGGTGGGAAAACTGACGAATCTGGGCCTTTGGATGGAAATCCAATGGTCCAGATCTGACCTGGGATGAGATTCCGGTGAGGGAGGACATGGGGCTAGCAGGTGGGTTTTTTTGAGGGGGTGGCTGCAAAAATGACTAGGGAAAACCCTAGTGAAGTGAGAGGGCTCTCTCTAGGGGGGTGTTACTTATATAGGGTTGGTCTCAGGAGGGGTGGACCTCGTCCGTCCGATCGCGATCCGATGACCACGAACGGAGGAAGTGGCTAGGAGGAGCTAGTGGGCCGTGTGGAGCGGTTATCCGGAGACGAGAGGGAAAACGGGCGGCGCGGCAATGATTGTTAAAACACCGACAAACGCCCGACAATTGACCGGCTATAGTGCCGCTATATAATAAACGACACGGGTAACAAACGAGCTCCGATCGCGATGAAATTTGACGGACGACCTACCTACACTAAATTAATACCGCACGCCAAGTTTCATCTCAATCGGAGAAAGTTTTCCGCACACTTTAAAACAAGGTTTCGACGATGCCGCGGGCGCGTGCGTGTGCGGTCGAACTCAGAACGGACAACGACGAGAACCGGCAAATACTAACGAATGCAAGGTTTTCGAAAACTGGCGGCAACAGGATGTCGATGCAATGCTGATGATGCGCATGATGCGATGATGATGCGACAAATAAAAATAGACACACGACGAAAACGGAAAGAGAGGGGAATCTTCTGGAACGTCGGCATCGGGCTGTCACAACTCTCCTACACTACAAGAGGATCTCGCCCCGAGATCCAAGAATGAAAGGGGGAGAGGATGAGAAAGAACAAGGTAAAATTTAGTCGCTTCTTTGACAAACGAGTGAAACCAATGATCCTTGAAAGTTGCAAGGAGATGAGGAATGACATGAGAAAGAAGCCAGAATTCACAGAAAATTCCGGCAGCACTTCGGTAGGAAAATGGGACAAAAAATTCGATAAGATGGTAGAAATTTACAATATACATAACAAACAACTGAATAGAACAAGGGAACACCATGATCTTGACAGAACAAGAAGCTAGACCCAAAAGAGCAATATCACAATGCCTCCCGAACAATAGAATAGGAACTAGCTCAAGCGGAAGAAGAGAATGAAGAAAAGAATGAAAACTACTATCTCAAATGAACTTGGCAAGCGCCCTTGCAAGAAGAATTGAACAGAGTTGTTGGGAAAACAACAATGAAAAGAACAAGATAGTGGTGGGCTTATGGAAACCTTTTCAAACAAATGAAGTGACAACCAGCCACTAACAGAAACAAGAGTTGATTGGGAGAAACAAGATATGAACAATTTCTTACACCGAGGGGATACATGGAGAACTTGGATTAATGACAAGCACCATGATAGCAACAATCCATAGGAAAATCTTTAGGTGAAATCCAAACCAAGATAGCTCAATGAAGAAATCATGGGTAGAAATATCTCATGATCATAGAATTGGTGGGTTTAATAATCTCATTCTTGAAAGGAAAACTCTTCGAGGCTCCTACACTAACAAGAATGCTATAACACCACCTCAAAGAATAAAGGAAGAACGAATGCACTTGGAAATGCAAGATAAGAAAACTTGAGGTTCTCCAACAAGATTCTTGAAGAACACTTGAGAATGGATTGAAACCTTGATGAACCACCAAGAAGGACCTCCGTATACAAATGAACGATGCAACGATATGAAGGTAGAAAAGAATAAGATTATGACCTTGCCAATATTTAGATGAAGGCTCACAAAGAGATACTTAAAAGAACTTGGAACTCCGGAAAATTTAAAGATAAGCACACGAGAAAAGAATTGAAACCACGAGCCACTCCGGAAGAAGAATTCAGATTACTATGAATAAGAATAAGAATTATGTTATGCTTATCCTTCATCAAGTTAAATTAATGACAAGCGACGGATTTAGCATACAACTTATTCTTCTAGAAATGATTGAGGAGATATATGAGCACAAACTAGACGAAGTCTTGAAGGAGACACCGGTAAGAATTCACAAATAAATGGCAACACCACGAATTAGTGGAGATACAAGAGAACAAAGAGATCATGAGCCACCTAACAGAAAACTTGAACAAGGCACCGGACAATCGAGAGACGAACGAATAGACAGCAATTGAGAAGAATTGAGGATGAAAGCTGAAAGCTGAGAACAACGAATCTTCTAAAATGATGGCCTTAGGAGGAACGAGAAATAAAAACAACTCAGAACTGCACCGTATAGCACGAAAGGGATTACTCATGATTGACAACAAATGAGAGGATAACGCGAAGCTGAGATGACAATCTTCACGAGAATGGAAAAAGACTGAGAGAAACACTCCTTCGAATTTGCAAGCTGAGAATGATGACGAGGAACAACACCAAGAATAGCTGAGACACTCCGGAATAAAGAAGGATGCAAGGTTGAGCCAAATAATAGAATTAATTCCAATAGATCTTGAAGAAGGAATATGACTGATGAAATTCATACTTACGTCATAGTTGAAAAGAATTAAAGATCTCCAGATGATTAGAAGAGACATATAAGATCCTGGGAAAAACCTGTGGGTTATGGGCCCACTCAAAGAAATCACCGTTGAAAATATTGCTAGCAAGAGGGATATTGCACCGGTAGAAATGAAAACTATATGAGGTTGAGAACCTCGAAATAATTAAAAGAATTGAAAACACGAAACTTCTGAGATATCTTCAACACTCCGGATGAAAAGAGAGGAATGAATAACCAAGATAGGCTGAAAGAATCTCCAACATGAAAAGAATTACAAGGATGAATGGATAAGATGACACAGACAACTAAATTGAATTCACCAGAAAAAATAACAAGACTGGCTGAGGAGGAACACGAAGCTCTTGAGAATCTTCACAATGAATCATTGGATAAGAGAGAAAGAACAAACAGCGGAAGCACAACGAAGAGAAAACTCTTGGATGAAAATTGAATCCCTGAAGAAAAAGGGCGGGAGGGCGGGGAAAAACAAGGACAACTTGAGACAGATGAGATAACTCCAGAAAGAATTGAGAGAATAATCTGCAACATTAGAGAGGATTGAATTCACTGAAGCGAAGCACACCGGTTGAAAAAGAATTAGCACGACGACTCCGGTTGACAAGAAATGATAAGACAATCTAATTGAGCAAAGAATTTCATTCACATAAAAATATGAGAACACAGATTAGGAAGGATCTGAAATCACCACTTGACATCGAAGCAACTCGAATTACCATATTCAGCAAAACAAAGGGATGAGGCTTATGAAACAAGCCAGAACAAACTCATGAGAAAGATTTCGTCCGATATTTTCGTGGACAGGATCGCACGGGCTCGATTTTACAGTAGCCATCAAGTGCAAGATAGTGCACCCGACATACAAAGAGTCCCCGAGTCGTAGCAAGCTACAAGGACTCTTTAAGACACAACGTGTACCGCTGTAAGTCGACCGTGAACAAACGAATCCACTAGATGTCGAACCCCAACCTAACATCAAGAATTTGTTTGAAGATTGTCCTATAAGCAACTACTTGAATTCCCACCTAAGAATTCCCGAAATATCTGGTCATGCAATCTGGTACACGGATACAAGGAGTATTTCACACAACTCCTAAACTAACCCGTCACCTGTATCACATCCATCAACACACAACCAGAATCTCGGACCTACGTCTACTACAGACCCTCGTGATCACAACGATACAAAGTATGGCAGTACTCCCGAACAATCTGCACCAGTACTGGGGACATCGGGGTTATCTCGCCACTACTAGTATTGAAGCAATTACGAACATCCTTCGTTCTGAGATACTAAGAAATCTGAATGATAACGATGTGCTCAAGAATCCCCTGGAGCTCAACTCCCCGGAAGAAAATCAAGTCAGACAGGAGGCACCAAGACAGAACTCCGTCACATCGGCATCATATAGATTCCAAAAATATCCGCGTGATTCTAAAAAAAAATTTGAGCGGGAAGAGGAGTAGAGTAAATTATTACGTCAAGATTCCTCACCAGAGCATAGAAGAGGAGAAAAAGAATCCTACTCTCCGATATATAACTAGACTCAAAGTATTTTTTTACTAGACTCGACTCGGCCAAGTTCGATCAATCAAGGGGGCTCCTAGGTCGGTACTGCTCTGATACCAACTTGTCACGCCCAAGATGCGACCCTATCATCAATTTGGCACGAGGGCCTCGTCAAGGATAGAAGCGCATCTCGTCGTGTCGCAAGAATGGATATCGTCACAAGTACATGTACTGAAGAGAAGAGATATATATAGAGTTGGCTTACATTCGCCACAAGTTACATCAGAGTCACACCAGTACATTACATAAACCTCAAGAGTAAGAGCAGGGTCCGACTACGGATAAAAACAAATGACAAAAGAAGAACGACGTCCATCCTTGCTATCCCAGGCTGCCGACCTGGAACCCTTCCTAGATCGATGAAGAAGAAGAGGAAGAAGCAACTCCAAATGAACAATCAATGCGCTCGCGTCAAGTAACCTTTACCTATACCTCCAACTGGTGTTGTAGTAATCTGTGAGCCACAGGGGACTCAACAATCTCATTTCCAAAGGTATCAAGACTAGCAAAGCTTAATGGGTGAGGCATGGTTCAGTGGTGAGGTTGCAGCAGCGGCTAAGCATATATTTGGTGGCTAACTTACGAGTACAAGAAAATAGGAGAGGGAAGATCTACGCATAACGGACGTGAGTTACTGATGATCAAATGAATGATCCTGAACACCTACCTACGTCAAGCATAACCCCACCGTGTCCTCGATCGGAGAAAGAACTCACGAAGGAGACAGTCACGGTTACGCACACAGTTGGCATGTTTTAATTAAGTTATCTTCAAGTTATCTAGAACCAGTGTTAAACAAAGTTTCCACGTTGCCACATAATCGCGGGCACGGCTTTCCGAAAGATTTAACCCTGCAGGGGTGCTCCAACTAGTCCATCACAAATTACCACAAGCCGCATAGAAATCCTCAATCACGAAGCTCGCGATCTCGTCGGATTCCCTAGTGGAAAACCTCAACTCTGAGATTACCCAAAGCATCACCGGAATCCCGATGCACAAGATATCTCGTCAAAGGTAAAACTAATCCAGCAAGGCCGTCCGACGTGTCGACGATCCCGATAGGAGTCGCGTACCTCGTTCTCAGGACACGACGGATGAGCGATGGTAACCACGCCAAACGCCGAGTTGCCCCGGGTAGCGTTAATAAGCTGCTCTGTTTTGGACCAACACTCATGAGGAGCACTGGCCCGGGGGTTGATTAAAATAGTCCGCGGGTGCCGGCGGGTCCCTATGCATTATTATTAGGTTATTAGGCAAATGTAGTACGAAAGTTGGGCCTTGCCAGACCAGCTTTAATCTAAAACGAATTATCAAGGGGATCCCCATAACAACCCCGATCGTGTTAGGAGCGCTCATTTATGGAACATAACACCGGTAGCCGAAAACTAAGGGGGCAAAGGTGGAAAAAAACACCAGACTAGAAAAGGCCGAGCCTTCCACCTTTTACCAAGTATATAGGTGCATTAAATTAAATAGCATTAATATGGTGATATAACAAGGAACCCATGCTTTCACATGGAAGCATCTGCACCTGCAACTAGCAACGGTATCAACAGGGTTAAGCAAGCAGAAACATAGCCAATCAGTGGTTTGCTAGGTTGAACAGGTTGAATGTTTCATGGCATTGTTGAGAGGCTGATATTTAACATGTGATAGGCAACGAGACATAATCGATAGAAGCGATAAAAACTAGCATGGCAATGATAGTAATGGTATCTCGGGAAATGATCATCTTGCCTGAGATCCCGCTTGGAAGAAGAATGCCTCCGTGAAGCAGACGAACCGACGTGGTCGAACGGTCCTCACATCCGACACGCTTGCGGAACTCTATCGAGACGAAGCAAACCGGAAACACAAATCAACACACGGAATTCACACACGATGCACAACAAAAATGATGCATGAACAGCTGAATACATGCAAGTCACGGCATGACAATTCACACAATCAAACACTACACATTAAGTGAAGTTCAATATGCAACGAGTTGCATATTGACGAAACTCCACGTTTATTATTTAGTTCTATCCCGATTAGATACACGGCAATATTAAATGTGGTTAAACATGGCACGAGGTGAAGCGCAATTAATCTACCTCTGTAGGCATTTTAAATGAGGTTGGAAATGACATATAGCATCTCCGAGTCGACCTCACATGTTAATTTACAATTCTGTCCAGATCTGAACTAATGCATTTAATTGGTTGTTAAATAGGTTCATGTGATTCTATGTGTCAAGACAAGCAATCTACACATAAAGAACATCTCCAACGGAGCTACGGTTCAAAAGATACAAGCATCGCAAGATATGATGGCATGAATGCAATATGTGTGCAACGATGGCTACGAGCACTTCAAAACATACAAACAGCAAGATAAAATCAAACTACACGAGATTCTAAGCAAGTTTCATGTAGGGCACGATCAATTCGAAGCTACGGTTCAAAAGCTACGAGCAAACCAAGAAATGACTACAATCTGCCAAAATCAGCCACATAGCATTTTCTACACCCCACAACTACGGCTACACAACTCCGATATGCTCAAACAAGGCATGGCACGGAAGAGGGCAAGAAGCACTACTACAAACAACTAACAACAACTAGCATGGCAGCAAGGAACACTAGGAAAAGAAGTCACAAAATGGCATCCCACACACCATTTCAGACTTAGTGAAAATAACACCTCACGAAAGTGCAGTTTTCGGTCTGAAGCAATATTGACAGCAGCAAAATCCTAAGCTACAGGTCTCCAAATGGCATGAAACTTCACAGCATGCCATAGAAACACAAGAGGTACAACTAACTCCATTGGACCAACCTCAAAAGAGCGACAGAACACAAGAGGCAAGCAAGACAAGACAACAACAAAATATAACAGATTCCAGACTTAGAGATATTTCAGCTCCTCCAAATCAGCACTATTTCTAGCAACTTGAGGGAAATCAAAATACCCCTAAACATGCATTTCTATTGCAAGTAAAAATACCAGGGGCTAGTCTAAACATCTAAGAAGAACTCCCTAGTTGACAACTAATTCAAACGAGGCACGGAATAAATCCTACGAATTAAACAAAAGGCCTTCACGGCAAAAATATCGCGCAACTAATTTACTCAAAAGCTAAAACTAAATGCACAGAAAAATCCATGGGATTTAATAAATCCTACGAATTAAACAAAAGGGCATCACGGCAAAAATATCGCGCAACTAATTTACTCAAAAGCTAAAACTAAATGCACAGAAAAATCCATGGGATTTTTCTACCCCGAAAACATATAAAATATGTGGGGTTGCAACACAAAATAATGCTACACATAAATGCGAGAGAAATAACCTATACGCGGGAAAATGAATTACCGGCAAATCCCTATACGTAAAAATACAATTGACCGCTCTATAATACATGGCAAATTAGTACCTAAAACATGGGCATTTCTAAAACGGCATTCAGGCAATACGGTCTAGCGCGAAAAATAAATACGGCGTCTATCCTATATAGACAGCACGGTAAACAAACATTTGGCACGCTAAACTAAATCGAACAAATACGCAAGGTGCACAAACGTAATCTATGCGTAAAACTACACGAAAAACATATATAACTTGCCTCGATCCGACTTACTGGTAAAAATCTACGGGCATTCTAAGATCTGCCTATTTCTCCTCAAAAGGTTTAACTCCTAGAACCTAAAAAAAAAACTAACGGGCCGAATTCCTAACTGGGTTAATAGGGGGCGCAAGATATACAAAAAATGCAGGGCGGGGGATAGTCTCACCTTAGCAGGCCTCGGCCTGGTCGGTGCGCTCTCGGCCGAGGAAGGCCTCGGGTGGAGCTGGGCCACGGAGGCCAGCTGGGCCGAAGCGGAAGGGCGCTGGGCCGAAGCGGAAGGGCGCTGGGCCTGGCTCACCGTGCGCTCACGCACGTCAGCAGCGGGCGCTGCGCTCGGGCAAGCTGCTCGCAGCGGGAGGCCATGGCGGCGCCACCGCAGGTCTCGGCGTGGCTGGCGGGACGCAGGGAGCATGGATCCGGTGGGGGCTCGCCGGATCCGGGCGGATCTGGTCCCGAGGGTCCCATTCCCGACAGCGGAAGGGCCGGCGGCGAGCTGAGAACGCCGGCGCGCTCGGGCAGTGCAGGCAGCGGCGGGCAGGGGGCGAGGGCAGCGACCTGCGCGGGGCAGAAGGCGGCGCGAGATTCGGCGCGGGCGGCGGAGGAAGGCGGCCACCAGGGCGACGACTGCTCTGGATCGGGGCTCCTCCCAGATCTGGAGCTCGGCCTCTGTGGTTCTGTGGTCACTAGACGTGTCCGGTTTGACCACGGACATGTCCGGTAGGTGGGAAAACTGCCGAATCTGGGCCTTTGGATGGAAATCCAATGGTCCAGATCTGACCTGGGATGAGATTCCGGTGAGGGAGGAGATGGGGCTAGCAGGTGGGTTTTTTTGAGGGGTTGGCTGCAAAAATGACTAGGGAAAACCCTAGTGAAGTGAGAGGGCTCTCTCTAGGGGGGTGTTACTTATATAGGGTTGGTCTCAGGAGGGGTGGACCTCGTCCGTCCGATCGCGATCCAATGACCACGAATGGAGGAACTGGCCAGGAGGAGCTAGTGGGTTGTGTGGAGCGGTTATCCGGAGACGAGAGGGAAAACGGGCGGCGCGGCAACGATTGTTAAAACACCGATAGACGCCCGACAATTGACCGGCTATAGTGCCGCTATATAATAGACGACACGGGTAACAAACGAGCTCCGATCGCGATGAAATTTGACGGACGGCCTACCTACACTAAATTAATACCGCACGCCAAGTTCCAGCTCAATCGGAGAAAGTTTTCCGCACACTTTAAAACAAGGTTTCGACGATGCCGCGGGCGCGTGCGTGTGCGGTTGGACTCAGAACGGAGAACGACGAGAACCGGCAACTACTAACGAATGCAAGGTTTTCGAAAACTGGCAGCAACAGGATGCCGATGCAATGCTGAGGATGCGCATGATGCGATGATGATGCGACAAATAAAAATAGGCACACGAAGAAAACGGAAAGAGAGGGGAATCTTCTGGAACGTCGGCATCGGGCTGTCACACTAACATCCCTCATATTCAACCCAAATATAGAACGGACATGAGGCTATCCACGCGTGTTCGGGCACGCCCTTCATGTCACTCTCCGTCCACTCCACTTTCATCATGTTGGAAATATGCCCTAGAGGCAATAATAAATTAGTTATTATTATATTTCTTTGTTCATGATAATCGTTTATTATCCATGCTATAATTGTATTGATTGGAAACAAAGTGCATGTGTGGATACATAGACAAAACACTATCCCTAGTAAGCCTCTAGTTGACTAGCTCGTTGATCAAAGATGGTCAAGGTTTCCTGGCCATAGGCAAGTGTTGTTACTTGATAACGGGATCACATCATTAGAAGAATCATGTGATGGACTAGACCCAAACTAATAGACGTAGCATGTTGATCGTGTCATTTTGTTGCTACTGTTTTCTACGTGTCAAGTATTTGTTCCTATGACCATAAGATCATATAGCTCACTGACACCGGAGGAATGCTTTGTGTGTATCAAACGTCGCAATGTAATTGGGTGACTATAAAAATGCTCTACAGGTATCTCCGAAGGTGTTCGTTGAGTTAGTTTGGATCAAGACTGGGATTTGTCACTCCGTATGACGGAGAGGTATCTCGGGGCCCACTCGGTAATACAACATCACACACAAGCCTTGCAAGCAATGTGACTTAGTGTAAGTTGCAGGATCTTGTATTACGGAACGAGTAAAGAGACTTGCCGGTAAACGAGATTGAAATAGGTATGCGGATACTGACGATCGAATCTCAGACAAGTAACATACCGAAGGACAAAGGGAATGACATACGGGATTATATGAATCCTTGGCACTGAGGTTTAAACGATAAGATCTTCGTAGAATATGTGGGATCCAATATGGCCATCCAGGTCCCGCTATTGGATATTGACCG
This sequence comes from Hordeum vulgare subsp. vulgare, assembly GCF_904849725.1. Taxonomy (NCBI): domain Eukaryota; kingdom Viridiplantae; phylum Streptophyta; class Magnoliopsida; order Poales; family Poaceae; genus Hordeum; species Hordeum vulgare. Next base: position 536,122,242 of record NC_058520.1, on the reverse strand, counting down.
AGGAGTCACTCGGGTCATGTCTACATAGTTCTCGAACCATCAGAGTCTGCACACTTAAGGTTCGACGTTGTTGTATGCGTATTTGAGTTATATGGTTGGTTACCGAATGTTGTTCGGAGTCCCGGATGAGATCACGGACGTCACGAGGGTTTTCGGAATGGTCCGGAAACGAAGATTGATATATAGGATGACCTCATTTGATTACCGGAAGGTTTTCGGAATTATCGGGAATATACCGGGAATGACGAATGGGTTCCGGGTGTTCACCGGGGGGCAGCCCACCCCGGGGAAGCCCATAGGCCTTGGGGGTGGCGCACCAGCCCTTTGTGGGCTGGTGGGACAGCCCAAGAAGGCCCTATGCGCCATAGGAATAAAATCAAAGAGAAAAGAAAAAAAGGAGGTGGGAAAGGAGAGAAAGACTCCACCTTCCAATCCTAGGTGGCGCAGCCCTTGGGGCTCCTTGAGCCTCAAGGCAAGCCTCCCCTCCCTCCTCCTATATATATGGAGCAATTAGGGCTGATTTGAGACAACTTTTTCAAGGCAGCCCGACCACATACCTCCACGGTTTTACCTCTAGATCGCGTTTCTGCGGAGCTCGGGCGGAGCCCTGCCGAGATAAGATCATCACCAACCTCCGGAGCGCCGTCACGCTACCGGAGAACTCATCTACCTCTCCGTCTCTCTTGCTGGATCAAGAAGGCCGAGATCATCGTCGAGCTGTACGTGTGCTGAACGCGGAGGTGCCGTCCGTTCGGCACTAGATCGTAGGACGGATCGCGGGACGTTTCATGGGACGGTTCGCGGGGCGGATCTAGGGACGTGAGGACGTTCCACTACATCAACCGCGTTCACTAATGCTTCTGCTGTGCGATCTACAAGGGTACGTAGATCAGAAATCCCCTCTCGTAGATGAACATCACCATGATAGGTCTTCGTGCGCGTAGGAAAATTTTTGTTTCCCATGCGACGTTCTCCAACAGTGGCATCGTGAGCTAGGTTCATGCGTAGATGTAATCTCGAGTAGAACACAAAAGTTTTTGTGGGCGGTGATGTGCGTTTTCCTGCCCTCCTTAGTCTTCTCTTGATTCTGCGGTATTGTTGGATCGAAGCGGCTCGGACCGACATTACTCGTTCGCTTACGAGAGACTGGTTTCATCGCTACGAGTAACTCCGCTGCTCAAAGATGACCGGCGAGTGTCGGTTTCTCCAACTTTAGTTGAATCGGATTTGACCGAGGAGGTCCTTGGATGAGGTTAAATAGCAATTCATATATCTCCGTTGTGGTGTTTGCGTAAGTAAGATGCGATCCTACTAGATACCCATGGTCATCACGTAAAACATGCAACAACAATTAGAGGACGCCTAACTTGTTTTTGCAGGGTATGCTTGTGATGTGATATGGCCAACGATGTGATGTGATATATTGGATGTATGATATGATCATGTTGTAATAGATTATATCGACTTGCACGTCGATGGTACGGCAACCGACAGGAGCCATAGGGTTGTCTTTAAACTAACATTTGTGCTTGCAGATGCGTTTACTATATTGCTAGGCCGTAGCTTTAGTAGTAATAGCATGAGTAGCACGAAAACCCCGATGGCGACACGTTGATGGAGATCAAGGTGTGACGCCGGTGACAAGAAGATCGTGCGGGTGCTTTGGTGATGGAGATCAAGAAGCACATGATGATGGCCATATCATGTCACTTATGAATTGCATGTGATGTTAATCCTTTATGCACCTTATCTTGCTTAGAACGACGGTAGCATTATGAGGTGATCTCTCACTAAAATTTCAAGACGAAATTGTGTTCTCCCCGACTGTGCACCGTTGCGACAGTTCTTCGTTTCGAGACACCACGTGATGATCGGGTGTGATAGACTCAACGTTCACATACAACGGGTGCAAAACAGTTGCACACGCGGAACACTCGGGTTAAGCTTGACGAGCCTAGCATGTGCAGACATGGCCTCAGAACACATGAGACCGAAAGGTCGAGCATGAATCGTATAGTTGATATGATTAGCATAGAGATGCTTACAACTGAAACTATTCTCGACTCACGTGATGATCGGACTTGAGATAGTGGATTTGGATCATGTACCACTCAAATGACTAGAGAGATGTACTTTTTGAGTGGGAGTTCTTAAGTAATATGATTAATTGAACTAATTGTCATGAACATAGTCTAATGGTCTTTGCGAATTACGATGTAGCTTGCGCTATAGCTCTACTGTTTTATATGTTCCTAGAGAAAATTTAGTTGAAAGTTGATAGTAGCAAACTTTGCAGAGGATTGTCCTCGTTGCTGTGCATAAGGCTTATGTCCTTAATGCACCACTCGGTGTGCTGCACCTCGAGTGTCGTCTGTGGATGCTGTGACCATCCGACATACACGTTTCTGATGACTACACGATAGTTCAGTGCAAAATACTTAAATGGCTTAGAAGCAAGGCGCCGAAGACGTTTTGAAACGTCACGGAACATAAGTGATGTTCTAAAGAGATGAAATTGTGATTTCATGCTTGTGCCCTTGTTAAGAGGTACGAGACCTCCGACAAGATTCTTTGTCCACAAAGTAAAGGAGAAAAGCTCAATCGTTGAGCGTGTGCTCAGATTGTCTGAGTACGACAATCGCTTGAATCAAGTGGGAGTTAATCTTCCAGATGAGATAGTGATGGTTCTCCAAAGTCACTGCCACCAACCTGTGAGAGCTTCGTGATGAACTATAACATATCAAGGATAGATACAATGATCCTTGAGCGATTCGCGATGTTTGACGCTGCGAAAGTAGAAATCAAGAAGGAGCATCAATAGTTGATGGTTAGTAAAACCACTAAGTTTCAAGAAAGGCAAGGGCTAGAAGGGATACTTCGTGAAACGGCAAAACAGTTGTTGTACTAATGAAGATGTTGGAATTATGCCCTAGAGGCAATAATAAATATAGTTGTTATTATAATTCCTGTATCAAGATAATCGTTTATTATCCATGCTATAATTGTATTGAATGAAGACTCATTTACATGTGTGGATACATAGACAAAACACTATCCCTAGCAAGCCTCTAGTTGGCTAGCCAGTTGATCAAAGATAGTCAGTGTCTTCTGATTATGAACAAGGTGTTGTTGCTTGATAACTGGATCACGTCATTAGGAGAATCACGTGATGGACGAGACCCAAACTAATAGACGTAGCATGTTGATCGTGTCATTTTGTTGCTACTGTTTTCTGTGTGTCAAGTATTTGTTCCTATGACCATGAGATCATATAACTCACTAACACCGGAGGAATACTTTGTGTGTATCAAACGTCGCAACGTAACTGGGTGACTATAAAGATGCTCTACAGGTATATCGGAAGGTGTTCGTTGAGTTAGTATGGATCAAGACTAGGATTTGTCGCTCCGTGTGACGGAGAGGTATCTCAGGGCCCACTCGGTAATACAACATCACGCACAAGCCTTGCAAGCAATGTGACTTAGTGTAATTTACGGGATCTTGTATTACGGAACGAGTAAAGAGACTTGCCAGTAAACGAGATTGAAATAGGTATGCGGATACTGACGATCGAATCTCGGGCAAGTAACATACCGAAGGACAAAGGGAATGACATACGGGATTATATGAATCCTTGGCACTAAGGTTCAAACGATAAGATCTTCGTAGAATATGTAGGATCCAATATGGGCATCCAGGTCCCGCTATTGGATATTGACCGAGGAGTCTCTCGGGTCATGTCTACATAGTTCTCGAACCCGCAGGGTCTGCACACTTAAGGTTCGACGTTGTTTTATGCGTATTTGAGTTATATGGTTGGTTACCGAATGTTGTTCGGAGCCCCGGATGAGATCACGGACGTCACGAGGGTTTTCGGAATGGTCCGGAAACGAAGATTGATATATAGGATGACCTCATTTGATTACCGGAAGGTTTTCGGAGTTACCGGGAATGTACCGGGAATGACGAATGGGTTCCGGGAGTTCACCGGGGGGGCAACCCACCCCGGGGAAGACCATAGGCCTTGAGGGTGGCGCACCAGCCCTTAGTGGGCTGGTGGGACAGCCCAAAAGGGCCCTATGCGCATTGGAAGAAAAATCAAAGAGAAAAAAAAGGAGGAGGTGGGAAAGGAAAGAAGGACTCCTCCCACCAAACCAAGTAGGACTCGGTTTGGGGGGGAGACCTTCCCCCCTTGGCTCGGCCGACCCCCTTGGGGCTCCTTGAGCCCCAAGGTAGGGCCCCCCCTCTCCCACCTATATATACGGAGGTTTTAGGGCTGATTTGAGACGACTTTTCCATGGCAGCCCGACCACATACCTCCACGGTTTTTCCTCTAGATCGCGTTTCTGCGGAGCTCGGGCGGAGCCCTGTTGAGACAAGATCATCACCAACCTCCGGAGCGCCGTCACGCTGCCGGAGAACTCTTCTACCTCTCCGTCTCTCTTGCTGGATCAAGAAGGCCGAGATCATCGTCGAGCTGTACGTGTGCTGAACGCGGAGGTGCCGTCCGTTCGGCACTAGATCGTGGGACTGATCGCGGGACTGTTCGCGGGGCGGATCGAGGGACGTGAGGACGTTCCACTACATCAACCGCGTTCACTAACGCTTCTGCTGTATGGTCTACAAGGGTACGTAGATCACTCATCCCCTCTCGTAGATGGACATCACCATGATAGGTCTTCGTGCGCGTAGGAAATTTTTTGTTTCCCATGCGACGTTCCCCAACGGTGGCATCATGAGCCAGGTTCATGCGTAGATGTCTTCTCGAGTAGAACACAAAAATTTTTGTGGGCGGTGATGTGCGTTTTACTGCCCTCCTTAGTCTTTTCTTGATTCCGCGGTATTGGTGGATTGAAGCGGCTTGTACCGACATTACTCGTACGCTTACGAGAGACTGGTTTCATCGCTACGAGTAACCCCGTTGCTCAAAGATGACTGGCAAGTGTCAGTTTCTCCAACTTTAGTTGAATCGGATTTGACCGAGGAGGTCCTTGGATGAGGTTAAATAGCAACTCATATATCTCCGTTGTGGTGTTTGCGTAAGTAAGATGCGATCCTACTAGATACCCATGGTCACCACGTAAAACATGCAACAACAAAATTAGAGGACGTCTAACTTGTTTTTGCAGGGTATGCTTGTGATGTGATATGGCCAACGATGTGATGTGATATATTGGATGTATGAGATGATCATGTTGTAATAGATAATATTGACTTGCACGTCGATGGTACGGCAACCGGCAGGAGCCATAGCGTTGTCTTTATACTAACATTTGTGCTTGCAGATGCGTTTACTATTTTGCTAGGATGTAGCTTTAGTATTAATAGCATGAGTAGCACGACAACCCCGATGGCGACACGTTGATGGAGATCATGGTGTGGCGCCGGTGACAAGAAGATCGTGCCGGTGCTTTGGTGATGGAGATCAAGGAGCACGTGATGATGGCCATATCATGTCACTTATGAATTGCATGTGATGTTAATCCTTTTATGCACCTTATTTTGCTTAGAACGACGGTAGCATTATGAGGTGATCTCTCACTAAAATTTCAAGACAAAATTGTGTTCTCCCCGACTGTGTACCGTTGCTACAGTTCGTCGTTTCGAGACACCACGTGATGATCGGGTGTGATAGACTCAATGTTCACACACAACGGGTGCAAAACAGTTGCGCACGCGGAACACTCGGGTTAAGCTTAACGATCCTAGCATGTGTAGACATGGCCTCGAAACACATGAGACCGAAAGGTCAATCATGAATCATATAGATGATATGATTAGCATAGGGATGCTTACCACAGGAACTATGCTCAACTCACGTGATGATCGGACTTGAGCTAGTGTAGGTGGATCATGAACCACTCAAATGACTAGAGAGATGTACTTTTTGAGTGGGAGTTTAGCGAATAATTTGATTAAGTTAAACTCTAATTATCTTGAACATAGTCTAAGTCCACTTTGAATATATTTGTGTTGTAGATCATGGCTCACGCAACAGTCACCGTGAATTTTAATACGTTCCTAGAGAAAGCTAAGTTGAAAGATGATGGAAGCAACTTTGTAGACTGGGCTCGAAATCTTAAGCTAATCTTACAAGCTAGGAAGAAGGATTATGTCCTTAATGCTGCGCTAGGAGATGAACCACCCGCTACGGCTGATCAGGATGTTAAGAACGCTTGGTTAGCACGTAAGGAGGACTACTCAGTAGTTCAATGTGCAGTCTTGTATGGCTTAGAACCGGGACTTCAACGTCGCTTTGAGCGTCATGGAGCATTTGAGATGTTCCAGGAGTTGAAGTTTATCTTTCAGAAGAACGCCCGGATCGAGAGGTATGAGACCTCCGATAAATTCTATGCTTGCAAGATGGAGGAGAACTCGTCTGTCAGTGAACATGTGCTCAAAATGTCTGGGTACTCAAACCGTCTAGCTGAGCTGGGGATTGAACTCCCGCAAGAGGATATCACTGACATAATCCTTCAATCACTGCCGCCAAGCTATAAAGGATTTGTGTTGAACTACAACATGCAAGGGATGAACAAGTCACCCGGCGAGTTGTTTGCGATGCTGAAAGTCGCAGAGTCTGAACTCCGTAAAGAGCATCAAGTGTTGATGGTGAATAAGACCACTAGTTTCAAGAGAAACGGCAAAGGCAAGAAGGGTAATTCAAAGAAGAGCGGCAAGCCTGTTGCCGATCCGACGAAGAATCCCAAAGCTGGACCTAAGCCTGAAACAGAGTGTTACTATTGCAAGGGTATGGGTCACTGGAAGCGCAATTGCCCCAAGTATCTGGCAGATAAGAAGGCGGCCAAAGAAAAATCAGGTATATTTGATATACATGTTATTGATGTGTACTTAACCGGCTCTCGTAGTAGTTCCTGGGTATTCGATATCGGTTCTGTTGCTCATATTTGCAACACGAAACAGGAACTGCGGAATAGACGAAGGCTGGCGAAAGATGAAGTGACGATGCGCGTAGGAAATGGTTCCAAGGTTGATGCAATCGCCGTCGGCACAGTTTCACTTCAGTTACCATCAGGATTAGTTATGAACTTGAATCATTGTTATTTAGTGCATGCGTTGAGCATGAACATTATATCTGGATCTTGTTTATTGCGAGACGGTTACTCTTTTAAGTCAGAGAATAATGGTTGTTCTATTTCTATGAGTAACATCTTTTATGGTCATGCACCCAATGTGACAGGATTTTTCATATTGAATCTTGATAGCAATACACACATACATAACATTGAGACCAAAAGAGTTAGAGTTAACAATGATAGCGCCATATTTTTGTGGCACTGTCGCTTAGGTCATATTGGTATAAAGCGCATGAAGAAACTCCATGCCGATGGACTTTTGGAGTCACTTGACTTTGATTCACTTGACACGTGCGAACCATGCCTCATGGGGAAGATGACTAAAACTCCGTTCTCCGGAACAATGGTGCGTGCAAGTGACTGGTTGGAAATCATACATACCGATGTGTGTGGTCCGATGAGCGTAGAGGCACGCGGCGGATATCGTTATTTTCTCACCTTCACTGACGATTTGAGTAGATATGGTTATGTCTACTTGATGAAGCACAAGTCTGAAACATTTGAAAAGTTCAAGCAATTTCAGAGTGAAGTTGAAAATCATCGTAACAAGAAGATCAAGTTCCTACGGTCTGATCGTGGGGGTGAATATCTAAGTTTCGAGTTTGGTGCTCACTTAAGACAATGTGGAATTGTTTCACAGTTGACACCGCCTGGAACACCACAGCGTAATGGTGTGTCCGAACGTCGTAATCGTACTTTATTAGAGATGGTGCGATCTATGATGTCTCTTACCGATTTGCCGTTATCGTTTTGGGGTTATGCATTAGAAACAGCTGCATTCACTTTAAATAGGACACCATCAAAATCCGTTGAGACGACACCATACGAACAGTGGTATGGCAAAAGGCCAAAGTTGTCATTTCTTAAAGTTTGGGGATGTGATGCTTATGTCAAAAAGCTTCAGCCTGAAAAGCTGGAACCCAAAGCGGAAAGGTGAAACTTCATAGGTTACCCAAAAGAGACAGTTGGGTACACCTTCTATCTCAAATCCGAGGGCAAAGTGTTTGTTGCTAAAAACAGAGCTTTTCTCGAGAAGGAGTTTCTCTCGAGAGAAATGAGTGGGAGGAAGAAAGAACTTGACGAGGTTGTCGAACCTCTCATCCCTCTGGATGGTGGCGCAGGGCAAGGGGAAACCTCTGTCATTGCGACGCTAGTTGAGGAGGAAGTTAATGATAATGATCATGAAACTCCAGTTCAAGTTTCTGTCGAACCACGCAGGTCGACGAGACCATGTGCTACTCCAGAGTGGTACGGTAATCCCGTCTTAACAATCATGTTGTTGGACAACAATGAACCTGCAAATTATGAAGAAGCAATGGTGGGCCCAGATTCCAACAAATGGCTAGAAGCCATGAAGTCCGAGATAGGATCCATGTATGAGAACAAAGTGTGGACTTTGGAGATACTGCCTGAGGGCCGCAAGGCTATTCAGAACAAATGGATCTTTAAGAGGAAGACGGACGCTGACGGCAATGTGACCGTTTATAAAGCTCGACTTCTGGCAAAGGGTTTTTCACAAGTTCAAGGAGTTGACTGCGATGAGACATTCTCACCCGTAGCGATGCCTAAGTCCGTCAGAATCATGTTAGCAATAGCTGCATTTTTCGATTATGAAATCTGGCAGATGGATGTCAAAACGGCATTCATAACGGTTTCCTTAAGGAAGAATTGTATATGATGCAACCCGAAGGTTTTGTCGATCCTAAGAATGCTAACAAGGTGTGCAAGCTCCAGCGATCCATTTATGGACTGGTGCAAGCATCTAGGAGTTGGAACAAATGCTTTGATGAGGTGATCAAAGCATTTGGGTTTATACAAGTGGTTGGAGAATCTTGTATTTACAAGAAAGTGAGTGGGAGCTCTGTGGCGTTTCTAATATTATATGTGGATGACATATTGTTGATTGGAAACAACGTAGAGTTTTTGGAGAGCATAAAGGATTACTTGAATAAAAGTTTCTCTATGAAGGACCTAGGAGAAGCTGCTTACATTCTAGGCATTAAGATCTATAGGGATAGATCAAAACGCCTGATAGGACTTTCACAAAGCACATACCTTGATAAAGTTTTGAAGAAGTTCAAAATGGAACAGTCCAAGAAGGGGTTCTTGCCAGTTTTACAAGGTACGAGGTTGAGTAAGACTCAGTGCCCAGCAACTGATGAGGATAGAGAGCATATGCGCTCCATCCCCTATGCTTCAGCCATAGGCTCTATCATGTATGCAATGCTGTGCACTAGACCGGACGTTAGCCTGGCCATAAGTATGACAGGTAGGTTCCAGAGTAATCCAGGAGTGGATCACTGGACGGCGATCAAGAATATCCTGAAGTACCTGAAAAGGACTAAGGAGATGTTTCTCGTGTATGGAGGTGACGAACAGCTCGCCGTAAAAGGTTACGTCGATGCAAGCTTTGACACAGATCCGGACGACTCTAAGTCGCAAACCGGATATGTATTTATTCTTAATGGGGGTGCGGTAAGCTGGTGCAGTTCCAAGCAAAAGCGTCGTAGCAGATTCTACATGTGAAGCGGAATACATGGCTGCCTCGGAGGCGGCTAAGGAGGGTGTCTGGATGAAGCAGTTCATGACGGATCTTGGAGTGGTGCCAAGCGCACTGAATCCAATAACCTTGTTCTGTGACAACACGGGTGCCATTGCCTTAGCAAAGGAACCACGGTTTCACAAGAAGTCCAGACACATCAAACGACGCTTCAACCTCATCCGCGACTACGTCGAAGGGGAGGACGTAAATATATGCAAAGTGCACACGGATCTGAATGTAGCAGACCCGCTGACTAAACCTTTTCCACGGCCAAAGCATGATCAACACCAGAACTGTATGGGTGTTAGATTTATTACAATGTAATTCGCATGATGATGTGAGGGCTAGATTATTGACTCTAGTGCAAGTGGGAGACTGATGGAATTATGCCCTAGAGGCAATAATAAATATAGTTGTTATTATAATTCCTGTATCAAGATAATCATTTATTATCCATGCTATATTTTATTGAATGAAGACTCATTTACATGTGTGGATACATAGACAAAACACTGTCCCTAGCAAGCCTCTAGTTGGCTAGCCAGTTGATCAAAGATAGTCAGTGTCTTCTGATTATGAACAAGGTGTTGTTGCTTGATAACTGGATCACGTCATTAGGAGAATCACGTGATGGACTAGACCCAAACTAATAGACGTAGCATGTTGATCGTGTCATTTTGTTGCTACTGTTTTCTGCGTGTCAAATATTTGTTCCTATGACCATGAGATCATATAACTCACTAACACCGGAGGAATACTTTGTGTGTATCAAACGTCGCAACGTAACTGGGTGACTATAAAGATGCTCTACAGGTATCTCCGAAGGTGTTCGTTGAGTTAGTATGGATCAAGACTGGGATTTGTCGCTCCGTGTGACGGAGAGGTATCTCGGGGCCCACTCGGTAATACAACATCACACACAAGCCTTGCAAGCAATGTGACTTAGTGTAAGTTACAGGATCTTGTATTACAGAACGAGTAAAGAGACTTGCCGGTAAACGAGATTGAAATAGGTATGCGGATACTAACAATCGAATCTCGGGCAAGTAACATACCGAAGGACAAAGGGAATGACATACGGGATTATATGAATCCTTGGCACTGAGGTTCAAACGATAAGATCTTCGTAGAATATGTAGGATCCAATATGGGCATCCAGGTCCCGCTATTGGATATTGACCGAGGAGTCTCTCAGGTCATGTCTACATAGTTCTCGAACCCGCACGGTCTGCACACTTAAGGTTCGACGTTGTTTTATGCGTATTTGAGTTATATGGTTGGTTACCGAATGTTGTTCGGAGTCCCGGATGAGATCACGGACGTCACTGGTTCGGAAACAAAGATTGATATATAGGATGACCTCATTTGATTACCGGAAGGTTTTCGGAGTTACCGGGAATGTACCGAGAATGACGAATGGGTTCCGGGAGTTCACCGGGGGGGCAACCCACCCCGGGGAAGACCATAGGCCTTGAGGGTGGCGCACCAGCCCTTAGTGGGCTGGTGGGACAGCCCAAAAGGGCCCTATGCGCATTGGAAGAAAAATCAAACAGAAAAAGAAAAAAAAGGAAGAGGTGGGAAAGGAAAGAAGGACTCCTCCCACCAAACAAAGTAGGACTCGGTTTGGGGGGGGAGACCTTCCCCCTTGGATCGGCCGACCCCCTTGGGGCTCCTTGAGCCCCAAGGCAAGGCCCCCCCTCTCCCACCTATATATACAGAGGTTTTAGGGCTGATTTGAGATGACTTTTCCACGGCAGTCCGACCACATACCTCCACGGTTTTTCCTCTAGATCGCGTTTCTGCGGAGCTCGGGCGGAGCCCTGTTGAGACAAGATCATCACCAACCTCCGGAGCGCCGTCACGCTGCCGGAGAACTCTTCTACCTCTCCGTCTCTCTTGCTGGATCAAGAAGGCTGAGATCATCGTCGAGTTGTACGTGTGTTGAACGCGAAGGTGCCGTCCGTTCGGCACTAGATCGTGGGACTGATCGCGGGACTGTTCGCGGGGCGGATCAAGGGACGTGAGGACGTTCCACTACATCAACCGCGTTCACTAACGCTTCTGCTGTATGGTCTACAAGGGTACGTAGATCACTCATCCCCTCTCGTAGATGGACATCACCATGATAGGTCTTCGTGCGCGTAGGAAATTTTTTGTTTCCCATGCGACGTTCCCCAACAGAAGAAACCCAAGAACTAACCCCAAACCCGAGACTAAGTGCTTCTGTAATGAGGGGAACAGTCACTGAGGTGGAGCAACTCTAGATACTTGGTAGATAAGAAGGCTGGCAAAAGTCGAAAGAAGTATATTTGATATACATGATGTTGATGTGTACTTTACTAGTACTCCTAGTAGCATGAGGGTATTGGATACCGGTTCGGTTGCTAAGTGATTAGTAACACGAAATGAAAGCTACGGCATAAACGGAGACTAGCTAAAGGCGAGGTGACGATACGTGTTGGAATTGTTTCCAAGGTTGATATGATCAAACGTCGCACACTCCATCTACCATCGGGATTGGTGTTAAAACCTAAATAATTGTTATTTGGTGCTTGCGTTAAGCATGAACATGATTGGATCGTGTTTATTGCAATACGATTATTCATTTAAAGAGAATAATGGTTACTCTATTTTCTTGAATAAATCACCTTCAATGGTTTATTGAATCTCGATCGTAGTGTTACACATGTTCATAATATTGGTGCCAAAAGATACGAGGTAATGATGATAGTACCACTTACTTGTGGCACTGCCGCTTGAGTCATGTTGGTATAAATTGCATGAAGAGGCTCCATGCTGATGGATCTTTATACTCACTTGATTTTGAATCACTAGTGACATGCAAATCATACCACATGAGAAAAGCCTTGTTTTCATTGAGATGAAACAAGATAGTAACTTGTTGGAAGTGATACATTTTGATGTATGCAGTCCAATGGGTGCTGAGGCACGCAATGGATATCATTATGTTCTTACTTCAATGACGATTTGAGTAGATACAAGAGTATTTACTTAATAAATCACAAGTCTGAAATATTGAAAAGTTCAATTCTGTTTCGGAATGAAGTTCGTCGTAACAAGAGGATAAACGGTCTACGATATGATCATAGAAATGAATATCTGAGTTACGAGTTTTGGTATGCAGTTAAGACAATGTGGAAATTGTTTCGCAGTTCATGCCACCTGGAACATCATAGTGTGATGATGTGTCTAAATGTCATAGCCACACACTATTTGGTATGGTGCATGCTATGATGTCTCTTGTCAAATTACCACTATCGTTTATGGGTTATGCATTAGAGACAACCGCATTCACTTTAAATAGGGCACCGCGTATTTCCGTTGAGATGACACAGTATAGACTGAGGTTTACAGAAATCTAAGCTGTCGTTTCTTGAAAGTTTGGGGCTTCGACACTTTTGTGAAAAAGTTTCATCTGATAAGCTTGAACCCAAAGAGGATAAATGCATCTTCATAGGATATCCAAAACAGTTGGGTACATCTCCTATCTCAGATCCGAAAGCAAAGTGTTTGTTTCTAGAAACGGATCCTTTCTCGAGGAAAGGTTTCTCTCGAAAGAATTGAGTGGGAGGGTGATAGAACTTGATGAGGTTATTGAACCATCACTTCGACTAGTGTGTAGCAGGGCACAGGAAGTTGTTCCTGTGGCGCCTACACCAACTGAAGTGGAAGCTGATGATGGTGATCATTGAGCATCGGATCAAGTTACTACAAACCTCGTAGGTTGACAAGGTCGCGTACTACTGCAGAGTGGTACAGTAACCCTGTCTTGGAGGTCATGTTGTTGAGCAACAGTGAACCTACGAGTTATGGAGAAAGCAATGGTGGGCCCGGATTCCGACAAATTGCTGGAAGCCATGAAATCCGAGAGAGGATCCATGTTTGAAAACAAAGTGTAGACTTTGGAAGAACTACTTGATGGTCATAGGACTATTGAGTAAAGATGGATCTTTAAAAGGAAGACAGACGATGATGGTGATAAGTCACTATTAAGAAAAGCTCGACTTGTCGCAAAGATGTTTTCGACAAGATCAAACAGTTGACTACGATGAGACTTTCTCACTCGTAGCGATGCTAAAAGTCTGTTAGAATTATGTTAGTAGTTGCTGCATTATTTATGAAATATTGCACATAGGATGTCAAAACATTGTTTCCTCGACGGTTTCCTTGAGCAAACATTGTATGTGATACAACCAGGAGGTTTTGTCGATCCTAAAGATACTAGCAAGTATGCAAGCTCCAGCGATCCTTCAATGGACTTGTGCAAGCATCTCGGAGTTGGAATATACACTTTGATGAGATGATCAAAGATTTTGGGTTTGTACAAGGTTTATGAGAAACTTGTATTTCCAAAGAAGTGAGTGGGAGCACTATAGAATTTCTGATAAGTATATGTGGTTGACATATTGTGGATCAGAAGTAATGTAGAATTTCTGTAAAGCATACAAGGTTGTTTGAAAGGAGTTTTTCAAAGGAATACCTGGATTGCGCTACTTGAATGTTGAGCATCAAAGATCTATGGAGATAGATCGAAAGCGCTTAATAGAAGTTTCAACAAGATGCATGCCTTGACAAGTTTTTGAAGGATTTCAAAATAGATCAGCAAAGAAGGAGTTCTTGGTTGCGTTGTGAGGTGTGAATTTGAGTAAGACTCAAAACCCGACCCCGACAGAATAAAGAGAATAGACGAAGGTCGTCTTCTATGCCTTGGCCGTAGAATCTGAAGTATGCCATGCTGGGTACCGCACCTGATGTGTGCCTTGACTCAATGTCTATTGAGAGGTACACAAAGTGATCCATGATTGAATCACTAGCAACGGTCAAAATGTATCCTTAGTAACTGATGGACTAAGGAATTTTTCTCGATTATGGAGGTGGTTAAAGAGTTCGTCGTAAAGGGTTACGTCGATGCAAGCTTTGACACTAATCCGAATAACTATGAGTAGTGAAACGGATTCGTATAATAGAGTAGATATTTGGAGCATTTCCGAATAACACGTAGTAGCAACATCTATAAGATGACATAAAGATTTGTAAAGAACGCACGGATCTAAAAGTTTCAGAACCGTTGACTAAAACCTCTCTCACGAGCAAGACGTGATCAGACCCCATAACTATATGGGTGTTGGATTCGTTGGAATCACATGGTGATGTGAACTAGATTATTGACTCTAGTGCAAGTGGGAGACTGTTGGAAATATTCCCTAGAGGCAATAATAAATTAGTTATTATTATATTTCTTTGTTCATGATTTATTATCCATGCTATAATTGTATTGATTGGAAACACAGTGCATGTGTGGATACATAGACAAAACACTGTCCCTAGTAAGCCTCTAGTTGACTAGCTCGTTGATCAAAGATGGTCAAGGTTTCCTGGCCATAGGCAAGTGTTGTTACTTGATAACGGGATCACATCATTAGGAGAATCATGTGATGGACTAGACCCAAACTAATAGACGTAGCATGTTGATCGTGTCATTTTGTTGCTACTGTTTTCTGCGTGTCAATTATTTGTTCCTATGACCATGAGATCATATAACTCACTGACACCGGAGGAATGCTTTGTGTGTATCAAACGTCGCAACGTAACTGGGTGACTATAAAGATGCTCTACAGGTATCTCCGAAGGTGTTCGTTGAGTTAGTATGGATCAAGACTGGGTTTTGTCACTCCATATGACGGAGAGGTATCTTGGGGCCCACTCGGTAATACAACATCACACACAAGCCTTGCAAGCAATGTGCCGGTAAACGAGTAAAGAGACTTGCCGGTAAACGAGATTGAAATAGGTATGCAGATACTGACGATCGAATCTCGGGCAAGTAACATACAGAAGGACAAAGGGAATGACATACGGGATTATATGAATCCTTGGCACTGAGGTTCAAACGATAAGATCTTCGTAGAATATGTGGGATCCAATATGGACATCCAGGTCCTGCTATTGGATATTGACCGAGGAGTCACTCGGGTCATGTCTACATAGTTCTCGAACCCGCAGGGTCTGCACACTTAAGGTTCGACGTTGTTTTATGCGTATTTGAGTTATATGGTTGGTTACCGAATGTTGTTCGGAGTCCCGGATGAGATCATGGACGTCACGAGGGTTTCCGGATTGGTCCGGAAACAAAGATTGATATATAGGATGACCTCATTTGATTACCGGAAGGTTTTCAGAGTTACCGGGAATGTACCGGGAATGACGAATGGGTTCCGGGTGTTCACCGGGGGGCGCAGCCCACCCCGGGGAAGCCCATAGGCCTTGGGGGTGGCGCACCAGCCCTTTGTGGGCTGGTGGGACAGCCCAAGAAGGCCCTATGCGCCATAGGAAGAAAATCAAAGAGAAAAGAAAAAAAAGGAGGTGGGAAAGGAGAGAAGGACTCCACCTTCCAATCCTAGTTGGACTAGGATTGGAGGAGGACTCCTCCTCCCTTGGTGGTGCAGCCCTTTCGGCTCCTTGAGCCTCAAGGCAAGCCTCCCCTCCCTCCTCCTATATATATGGAGCAATTAGGGCTGATTTGAGACAACTTTTTCAAGGCACCCGACCACATACCTCCACGGTTTTACCTCTAGATCGCGTTTCTGCGGAGCTCGGGCGGAGCCCTGCCAAGATAAGATCATCACCAACCTCCGGAGCGCCGTCACACTGCCAGAGAACTCATCTACCTCTCCGTCTCTCTTTCTGGATCAAGAAGGCCGAGATCATTGTCGAGCTGTACGTGTGCTGAACGCGGAGGTGCCGTCCGTTCGGCACTAGATCGTGGGACGGATCGCGGGACGGTTCGCGGGGCGGATCGAGGGACGTGAGGACGTTCCACTACATCAACCGCGTTCACTAACGCTTCTGCTGTGCGATCTACAAGGGTTCGTAGATCGGAAATCCCCTCTTGTAGATGAACATCACCATGATAGGTCTTCATGCGCGTAGGAAATTTTTTGTTTCCCATGCGACGTTCTCCAACACATCCCCCCACCTTCCCATCAGAGGGTCAGCGACGGAAGCAGCTTCGACTGATCGAATGTTTATGTGAAGGAGGTGCCCCTTCGCATCGTGTTCCGTCGGTCGCTGTAGGACTAAGATGGCCCCGGTCGCCACTGATCTTCTTCCTCCGGGCCCGTCACCCGTCGATGGAGCCCCCGCGACGTCATCAACCCTTCCTGCCATGCGCGCAGCTCTGTCTGCTCCCGGTCTGCTTCAGGTCAGGTATGCCTTCCACATCCACCCCCTTATGTTGCGAAAGCGGTGGCCGACCACCATTGGGTCCTCGTGCTTGCGTCCGGGACAGAGTGTACGAGGACGTCGGAGATCAAGGCACGACAACGGGCGAGGGAGAGGGGGAAGGCGCTGGTCACGCGACGTTTGGCCGCGAGCGCGTCGGTCGACCTCGAGGACGCATTCCTCGCGGGCGTCCTCTGTCGCTCGATAACGACGACGGAGACGGATACGCGCCGCCTCCGTCGTAAGAATGTCGACGCGCTCCGACTGTCCATCTAGTAGTCGGAGTGCGAGGCGGCGAAGAGGCAGTGGCGATGGCAAAAGCCGCCCGCCATGCGATGCGGTGCAGCTCCGACGAGGACAATGACGCCTCCATCTCCGGCTCCAACGATGACACCTACATGGAGGAGGGGCACAACCGCGTGGACAACCGGAAGGGGAAGGGCCGACGAGGAAATGGTGATTTCCTTCGCTCTTCTCTGTTTTCTTTATGTTATAAGTATGTTTAAGTAGTTTGTAGTTTGAATTTGACGATGAACTTCGATGAATTATGCTCCTTTTGTTCGGCGATGCAATCCGATATGATGAACTATGTTGATCTACTTTTTTATATAGCATTTGCATGGTTTGTATGGATATGAGGTTCGAATATGAGGGACGTGGATATGAAAAGGAGCAAATAAGACGCGTCCGGTCAGTGTCCATGAACGCATCGGGATGGGTCCGCGGACGGGACATATGAGGACCCATATTAACAAGTTCCACTTGTAGATGCTC
This sequence comes from Hordeum vulgare subsp. vulgare, assembly GCF_904849725.1. NCBI lineage: Eukaryota > Viridiplantae > Streptophyta > Magnoliopsida > Poales > Poaceae > Hordeum > Hordeum vulgare. The sequence continues at coordinate 536,104,587 of NC_058520.1, read as the reverse complement.
GGATTGCATCCAGGGCACCACACCGCTAGGGTTCACCCCCCTCCTCCCCCGCCTCCACCCCATCATCGATGGCCGCCCTCGCCCTCGAGTCGTCGGTCGCGCTAGCTCGGAGCTCCGCCCCTCCCCCTCTCCTCTCCAAATCCCGCCTTAGCGCCGCCTTCCCTAGAGGCGGCCAGGGCGACCCGAGCTCCTTCCTCCGTCGACCCTTCCTTCCCCCTCCCCTGCCCACCGCCGCCAGCGGGCACCCCCGCCCCTATCCCGGCTGGTGTCGATGGCGGCGGGATCTCCTTTCCCCGTGCGCGTCGTTCCCCTTTCCAAGGCAGGGGCGGCGGCGATGTAAGTCGACTAGGAGCGGTCCGGCGACCCGGCGACGGGTGAGGTGGCGGCGCTGCTCCTTGGCAGCGGGGTGGCGTGATGGTGCTGGGTGGCCGGCAGCGCCCCTCCCCGGCCCAGATCTGGGTCGTGCGGGGCCCATCTGGGTCCTAGCGGGCCAGCACCTAGCGCGGCTTCGATGTCTTCTGCATGGTGGGGAGAAGCAACAGCTTGGACGGGGGGCGGCGACACCGACGGCTTGCCTGTTGCAGCATGATGGCGGGCGCTTTACGGGCTATGAGGTCCCGGTCGGGCCTTTGGGCCCACGGGCTTGGTATGCTTGTGCTATTGCGTTCGGTTGGCTACCGTCGTTGACAGTGGAGGTTGAGCCCTCCCACGTGTCGACGGTGCTGCTGTTCCTAGTCCCTGTTCCTTTTTGTCACTGTGCATGCCTCACCTTGCGGTGTCGTGGTGAGACGGCACGGGGCTTTAAGACCGTGTTGGTGCAGGATGAAGGTCGGTTTGATGGCAGGCTCCGAGCGCCCGAGGTGCAGGTTGGGATCGGGGGAAACCCAGGGCGGCCCGGCCGACACCGATGCGGTAGCGCCTTTGGGTGCCGCTGAACCTTTCTGGAGGACGTCGGGGGCTACCCTTCCTCGCGCCTCGTCGCGTACCGGGGAACCCTTGGCAGTAACGTCGTCATCGTCGAAGTCCTTCTTGAAGGTGTTGATTGGTATCGGTGTTTCGGAGTCGTGGAGCTTGGAGATCCCTGGTGGGCGCAGCGGTCGCAAGACTTCTTCATTTTTGTCGGTCCGACGGTGTCGGCATTTGTTTTTTGATATTTTTTATTTATTTCTTTGGACGTGACTGTGATGTTTTCGTCCCAACATCTATTGATGGATGTTTCGGTTGATTGCTTTGTAATACAAAATGGAAAAAAACTTTTTTCATGAGTTGTAGATGCTCTAAGATATGATATCCTGATATATATGGGTACAACCAGAAAGGGAATAATCCCATATCTAAGCTAACCTCTGCCCGACGACGATGATTCTCAAGCCCAAGCGGCATGACATGCCAGGCAGACGGACAGAATGACAGAGCAGCACTATAAGGAATATGCAAACCAACAAAAACAAGAGAGGAATGATAATAAAGTGTGTCTGATATAAGCTTAACTGTTATTCTTAGGTGTTGGTTGGCTTTCGCGGGGGCCACGCCGCAACTTTGCAAGCAAGCTAGCTGCTATCCAGTACTGGATTTTATTTTTATTCTTTGAGTCAGATAGCTTCTTTTCCCCCTGGTGGTTAAGCAACCGTAGTTTTATGGGGTGGTACATACGTATACCTTACGTACGTATTGAGTACTGTACAACTTTTGTATGTCTGATGTGAAGCTTAGTTAGGTGTGCTACTATATGCTTGCTGCGGTCCTGCGGCTAGCTGCGCACGCTGGACCGTTGCCGAGGTATCACGGCTTCGATCGTGAATACGATCATTAGCAGATTATCAGTTAGTTAATCGCATAGTTTAAGGTAGGGAACTAATGGGCCGTCGTGCTCAAGCTATCTATTAACAGAATCTCTTAAGCTGCTGTTGTTCCGTCATAATCGCACTGTTCGTATGTGAGGCGTATGCGGTGGACCATGCCTCACATGGCCTTGCCAGTGGCCACAGTGCAACAATGAATGAATGGCCGGCCCCACAGGGATATGGCGCATTAAGTTGTTTCTCGGAGGTGCCATCGCAGTAGCACACGTACTCAGAAAGCTCCTTGGTTAATTAATTCACTATTAATCAAAGGAAGCTAAACAAAGTTGGAATACTGTGTGTATTAACTGTGATTTGACAGGAAGAAATGTATGTCGCAATCGGATAAACTTCTCTGCGGGAACGTGAACGCGTACGCTTGAGTTTGGGGTGGTGGGTTTTTACCGTAGAGCGTCGTGCTCTACCCGTGACCTTGTCAAGAAATTTCTACCCTATAATGAGGAGAGACGTGCGCCGGCATACCGTACTCGACACGTGCACCCACGCAGAGCTACGTATTTCCAGTAGGATACATTTTCTCTGAAATGAAAATAAAACGAACCATGATTATTATTTTTGCAAGTAAATGTACTAATACTACGAATTAACCGCATCGGATCGTACCATCGTGGTTTATAAAAATATATTTTGGTGAATTCTGTCGAGGATCACATGTTGTGCGCCCCTCCACCGGGTTCTGCATCTTGGCTGCCAAAATCCACGTAGCCAGCCGGACAAAGGATAGTGTAGCCAACTAGCCACGTCGATCCACCCATCCACCTGCTCGTGTCCCGTGGGCTCCGGGCCACGTGGGCGGGCCGGTGTGCCACGCGGACGGGTCGGAAAGCCGGGGCTCTCGTCCTCACGCGTTGTCGTTTCTACCGTGCCACATGTGCCTACGTGTGGCTTGGAGCCAGTAGCTTCACACCGAAGAAAAATGATCTACAGTACATATTTATTTACAATTTCCTCATCGTACACTCGTGCACAAGACACGTATCCGGTTTCGAGACTCAACACAAGAATATTGCCCTACTATATGACATTTTCTTTCGAATTTTAATGGTGGTATCCTTAACTGCGGTGCCGACTTGGTCGATACTCGGTAGATCTCAACGTCTACATCAGAGTTAGTAGATATTTCCACGGGAAAACATAGAGTAATTTGGATATTTTTGTGTCGTCATGTCACGGTCGTGCGTTGCGGCAACCACTAAGCCGTTGCTTAGACTAATACCAATATCTTGGGTCCAGTCGACGGCAGGGTAGATAAAAAGTACAGGCAATTTGAACGTAAAAAACGTATCTTCGTTCCTGCACCAGGGCCAGCACTGCTGATTTGTTGGTGCGAACACAGGGGGGCTAGGCCAGATGCATGATACGGTGGCACATGCGGTTGTTTCCTGCTCGTTTGAGAAGATGAAGAAGAAAGACAAAACCTGCCTATGGGTAGCAGTGGCATGGATTGATCTGATCTCTGACGTGAATCTCTGTCCCTCGTTCGTCCCGCTCTGTTTTCTTTCTGTAGCCGGATTACTAGGCCGGACCCCGAATTCAGCCTCCGGGGCCAGATCGTATCCTATCCTCACGCCAACGAATCAAATCCCTATCCTGTTGGCCCCAATCACTGCTAGCACAGTTCATCCGTCTCCCTGCACCCCAAATCCTCCGGGTTTATTCTTCGGTTGAGAGATTTCTCGCCTCGACGATCCGGACCCAAGGTCAGATCGGAGAAGACCGCTGTTGTTGCGTTCGGTTAAGCAACGCAACACAACACAACACAACAGAGAACGTCACGCGTGGAACGGCGCCACCACCTTTCCTTGCGATCGGCAGAAAGAAGAAGAGAATCGACCCATGCAGTAACAGGCGACGAGACGGTAAACAGTGGCACTTGTCACTCGTCCGCGGCCGCGGGTCGCGGTCGGGGGTCTCCGCCGGCCAAGCGCGCGACGTTTCGTAACGTGCGAGTACGTGCCGACGGGTGTCGCCGCCGGTGTGAACTGTGGGGCGTCTGCGTGGTGAACGCACAGTGCTCGGCGGCGTCGGCGGCCTGGTGAATGCACGCCGCGGGCTTGGGTTGTGTCTTACTTTACGGAGAAAACAACATCGCTGTTGATTTATACCCTTCATGCCACACTGCGTCCGACACGTGATTTCTGCTGCTTCTTTTCTTATTTGAGGTCGTAATCAGTATGAAAACATGAGTTTTTTTAACAATACATACACAAACGCTCATATACATACGTAACATACGCATACACTCATTCATATGAACACACGTATGCATATCATACTTTTACGCAGGGGCGGACCTAGAAACTTTATTGAGTGGGGGCATATTCTAACACATTTTGTATAAATTTAGAGAGTTTTAGTATATATTTTCTAAACATACAATCTAATTCTACAGGATTTCCAAAACTTGAATGGGGCCATGGCCCCCACTGACATCAACGTGGATCCGCCCCTGCTTTTACGAGAATTTCCGATAGGTTAAGCCGTCATATCATTTTGAGATTTATAAAATCACTGTAGGCGCCTCGTCGTCCACCAAAACGTCTCCTACCAAAATATATCGTCAGAAATTCTAAAATAAATTTAAAATAATATAAGCATCAAGACTTGAACTTTAATGGGTTAAAAATACAACTGTTCATACAATCATCCAAACACATGTTAGTTTACTGAAAAACAGAAGTCCTAATATCGTAAAAGTATGGAAATTCTACTCTGCCTGAGAGCTCATATGCTCCCTGGATGACAATAAATTGAATAAAATATCAACAATTTGAAGAAATTCTGAAATGTTTTTTGTGCCGAACTACTCGTAAGTTATCTCAGCGTGAAAACTTGTGAGAGCCTATAAGAGTCTCTCCTCTCTCGTGTTTAATTTATTTTTAGTTTTTATATTAATTTATGTCCTATTGTTTACATTACTATTCTAAATGGTTGCATATACGAGAACGAAGTATAACGCCACGTCACTCACATCGCCTTCACGGGGTGGCTCGGGCGAACCATAGTGGCCGCCACCGCTGTCCCCACCCCGTCATCCCCGCTTCCCCGCCATCATCGCCGCCCCGACCCTTCCTCCCTTCGTGCTTCCTTGCTGCCATCGGAGGAGATCGGCGACCGAACGGTGGACGGCGGGCTCTCCTCCTCCACCGCAAGGGATTTTTGGCCGAGACACGACTACACCCTGGGCGCCTGGCGTGGAGGCGGAGTTGGTACGATTGGGTGGCGATCCGATGCGGCGGCGGCGGCGTCACCATGATCGCGGGGGTGGCATGGGGTCGACTATGGAGGCTCGCGACGGCGAATCGGGAGTTTCCCATCCCAGATAGGTTCTCCTCCATCGTCATGACGACACCTAGAGCGACGACCCTCGGCTTGATGGTAGTGGCCATCTCCTTCGTCGAAGGTGGTCGGCCTGAAGGCTAGATGGCCGGATCTCGAAATCCCTCATCTAGTTCCGGCTGCGAGCCGGGAAGACATAGTTACCGGTGAAAATTGAGCTGACAACGGGCCATGGCGGCATTTTGCATCGTTACCTTGATGAAGGTATCATCGTGTAACTATTGTCGATCAACTCGTGCTGCTTCGGAGAAAACCATGGCATCTGGTCTTTCAGATCGGACGATGAAGGCACTGCATTGTCGTTTCTCTTTTAAGAGCATCGTTTGTGGAGTAGCGCTGGACGACAAAGGCAAGACGTGAAGCGGCTTGATCTTGCACGGAGCTTCAGTGGAGATGTCAAGTCATGCTTGGCCTATAGGTGCTATGTTGTGGCATGCCTTGTCGGGAGGTGCTACGCACGACAGATCTTTTAGAAACTTCAAGTTGCGTCGGCTGGTGGTACTTGACGGCATGGTGTTGTGGTGTATGGACAACTATAGCGACGTGCTCAGCAGTTTGCGCGCAGGAAGATGGTGCCGCTGGGCGTCGTGGTGGTGTCGACGGATGACCGGACTGGCAAGGATGATATGAATCTCTTTTCTAAAGATGGGTCAACGGTTCGATGATGATCGCATTTTCTAAAACGTGCGCATGTGGAATAGCTTTAGGTTTGCTGCACCGGTTGTAGGTTTCGATACGTTAGGCGAATGGATCAACGACGACGCCGGTTTTGGATATGGAAAGTGAGAGTACTTTATATTATCAAGTTTGTAGGTGTGAGTGATGGCTTTGAATGATTTGATATATATTCTTGTCAGGCCATTGTCTAATATTTAATAAAGATGATTGAATGCATCGATTTGAATATAGAGGCAGGGCGTTTAACCTCCTTATGAAAAAACAATGCTCTATTAAGGGCATCTCTAATGGGAACCCGCAATGTTCTTCCGCATTCGTTTGTGGACAGGGGGTGTCAGCCCATGGACACGGATGCGGGAGGTCGACGTTCAGCGCCAGCCGCATACATTTTGATAACAACTCGAATCAACTGGACGAAATTCGTGCAATCACGACCGGATTTTGTGCAAACATGATGGATTTCATACAAACCTAGCGAATTTCATTATATTTTGAACAATTAGAATAGGAAAAAGACCCGCCCCTAAACCTATCCTACGAAGTGGCGCCTGGTGTCCAAGGCTGTGTCGTCCTCCATCCATTGTCTTCATGAGCACCGGTGATAAGACCGATGAAGTGAAAATGCAGTCTCCGACGAGGAAGATTAGAACACGGGAGACGGACCGGCTCACATGGGACATCAAGGCCTGCCGCCTCCCATGCCCTACTTATCCCCGGAGGAGTTCGCGCCCTATCTGTTGTCAGTGGACATGGGGTCCACGAGGGAAATGGCGGCGCCTTGGTTGTCGCCGTCCCACCGGGTCGCGTGATAGTTCGTTTATGGCGTGTAGGAGGCGCAACTCACATTGTTCTCATCCACAATCGCATGCAACTATGCTTCCACAGCGTCTGCTCCTGGCGAGTGGCATCTTGAGTGCAGATGACATCGTAGATGGCAGGCTGCTCCGCGATGAAGTTCACGTTTGTTGAGGCCATGGCCGCCAGGGGCTCCTAGCTCGGGCGCTCGCCGTCGATCTGACCCAACGCGAGCCGATGTTGCTCCAGCGCATGCCCTAACCCGGACGGACGTGCTGGCGCAGGCTGCACCTCCGTCACGGCGGCGTTGTAGTGTGCCGGCGCCGGCTCCATGGTGTAGCCGGAGTGCACATGAGGCGCGGGAGCTGGGGCGGTGTCATCACAGCTCGTATACATCGTGGTGTCGTCCTCGTCGTCATCGGAGACTTCGACCGAGCTGGCCGACAGGCGGCCTCGATTTGCCTGGCGCGGTGGCTCTGCCAGGCGACGACAAGTGCGGCCGCCTCCTGCTTCATCTCCGGGGAAAGGTTGTCCCACACAGCATCGATGCGTACACTCATGGCGAATGTGGTGTAAGGAAGGAGGATGTGAAGAGGATGTAGAGTGGATATGTTTGTGTTGTGAAGATAGCCGGGTGTGACCGCCCTTAAATAGGAGGTTGGAATGAGGTGAGGCGTTAATGCGGGGCGCCACAGTGGGTTTCTCGGCTGGCGAGCCTGCCTAATGACGGTATATGAACGGACGGAGCATTGAATAGGCGTGGTAGATATCCGTCACGTCCCATCCAGTCATGCGTCTCCGGCATTCCACACACGCATACACTGAAGATGCGTCGCAGGCAGCGCACTCGACCGATGAGCCGCTTCAATGCCGGCGTGAGTGAGAGGTCACGTCCGCTCTTCAAATGGGAACGACCGCTCTACAACGACATGAATGCGGGCAACTGGCACCGAACGGGAAGCGGACGTGAGAGGGGGAAGGTTTTTTGATGGATTAGGGCGGTGAGAACCGAGCGAAGTAGCGGTCCGGAATTCCGCAAACTTCCTCCACACCTGTCTTCGGTTTACGAGAAAAAATATGTTCGAACGCCCTGCAAACCGATACAGAACCACGTTGGATGAATTTCACGATTCGGACCATACAGTTCGAACCGTTGCGGGAGTTTGGGAGTAGGCCTTGAAGATGCTCTAAGTAGTTAATTCTATTGCAAATCTGACTTTGCTACTGCATATTATGCGAACATATACTGAATACCATTTTTTGTCGAAAGTTTGCATTAGCGATCGATGACACTGAATTATCCATTCAAGAATCTTTTTTTATCTTCCCTTGCAGTCTACGCTTACTGGTTAGCAAGTGTTATTGGCCTTTCGCTTCCTGCTATTTCGGTTGTCTTTCTTTCAAAAATGTGAGTCAAGGAATTGTGGAAGTGTCTATACTATAATTTCCCCCAAGAATACACTATACTATCTTGCGAAAAAAAACAATATACTACAAATTTGATGATACAATTTCATCTGCCCAATCAGCTACACGTTTCATATGATGAATGCCTACGTCGTGGATGGAGATGTATATTTTTTCTTTGTATAACTAACGTCATCTTTACTAGACCGCTGAATGAAACCGGGTTCAAGTGTTAAAGGGAAAGAATCTACATCACCCGACCAATCGCTCTAGTCAATCACCCACCCATCGCCCGATCGATAGCTCCACTCCAACGGTAAGGGCACGACCGGTGTTAAAAACGAGTCGTACCACAGCATTATCGACGGAAAAGAATTTCCCCCGCTTTGTATTCCAAATTAACCGAAACCGACACAACCGACGATAGGTGCTGGGACAGAAACAACACAGTCACGTCCAGAAAAAAACTAAAAAAATACAAAAGAAAAAAATACCGACAACGACGGGTCAACCAAAAAGCGAAGAGGCCTCAAGACCGTTGCGCCCACCAACGATCTCCCACCAAGCTCCCAAACTCCGAATCGCCGGTACCAATCAACACCATCAAGAAGGGACGCGACGATAACAACGTTGTTGCCAAGTGTTTCCCCCGATACCCGGCGAGGAGAAGGAAAGGGTAGCCCCGATGCCCTCCACGAAGGTCTGGCGACACCCTCACGCGCCACCGCGTCAGTGTCGACTCGGCCGACAGGGATTTCTCCTGATCCCAACCTTCACCTCGGGCGTGCCGGAGCCCGCCACCATACCGACCATCATCCCGCGCCAACACGATCTAGAAGCTTCCCACACCGTCTCCCCGAAGCAAATACGCGAGGCATGAAGGAAGAAGGCGCACACATGCCGGAAACCAGGACCAGCAGTACCGTAGACACGCGGGAGGGACCGACCTCCACCACCACCGAGGTAGTAGCCGACCGGACGCAGCAGAAGCGGCATACCAGTCCCGCGAGTCCACGCGGCCGGCCCCGCCTGTTAAGCCACTGTTGACGCGATGCAGCAGGCACGTCAAGGCTCCGTCGATCCACGTCCAAGCAGGAGCACATCTCCATCCGACGGAAAGCAGTACTGCCACAGGACCGAGCCGGCCAGCCTAAAACCCAGATGAGGCCCAAGGGCCCAGATCTGGGCCGGGGCGACGCACCGGACCAGCACACCGGCGGCCACCACCACGCCGCCAAGGGGCAGCTCCACCGCGATAGGCCACCCGGAGAACGCCGGACCGCCTTCCGGCCGAGGCGCACCGCCATCCAGACGCTCCCCCGAGCGGGAGGCCGGGACGAGCGGGGAAGGGAGGTCCCGCCGCCGTCGGCACCGCCCGGACCTTGGCCGGCCACACGGAGGGGCGGGGAGGAAGGGAGATGGCGGCTGGGCGGGCACCGCCGCCTGATCGTTGCTTGGGGCAATGCGAGGGGGGGCACATGACGGGGAGGGGGAGAGGGGGAGGGAGGGAGCTGGCGGCGGCAACGGGCTCCGCCCGCGGTGGCGGCTGCCGGCGGCGGCGGGGGAACCCTAGCGTGGGGGGGGGGGGGGGAAGGGGCGAGAGCACTGTAACCGGTAGATTTAACCAGACCATCAAAGACTTTCAGGATTAACCAGATATCATGCAACATAGCTTATGGTTAAACGGGAGGAACGTGATTATCTTCAACATAACAACGGATGTTCATAAGTGCATCTTGAAGACGGATCCACAAACCGCCACCCCTTCCGATAGTACTGTCCGAACCGCAGTGCAGAAGGCATAACGCGGGCGTGTATTGGTCCACCAAGCGGTTCACACGTATTTTTTCCGATAAACTCGAGACAAACGTGATGGTTTTGCGAGAGTCCAGACAACACACACGCATGACTTTGACACCTCCAACCATCCAAAACCCTTTCCGGACCCGCGTCTCCACCGTTTTCATTTTCTTTTGCTCCTTATTTCTCCCTTGCCTTCGTCCAGGGCCCATCCTAAGATTTTGGGGGCCCAAGGCGAAGATAAAACTCAAGGCCCCTACTATGCACATCATAACAAATAATGTACATATATATGAAAGGGAATAGATGTTTGGCTCCCGAGCATCATGGAGGCCTTTAAATTTAAAATTCAAATTTCATGAAAATTCATATTTTTTACATTTTAAAAAAATCTGAAAATAAATACACAGATAAATGAGGGCGTAACACACATGTGTGTAAAGTTTGAGGGCAAATACGTTAAAATGAGGGTTGTGCAAAAAAGACAATTTTGAAGGTTTTTAACACATGATACTATTCATCCTCTAGGGTCATGAATTTGTCTTTTTTGTAAAGATGGCATTCCAATGTTTTTCATCCTGAAAATTTACACACATATACATAACATCCTTGTTTACTTGAATAAAGAAAATTAAAGTTTTTTAAAACCAAAAGGTTTAAATTTTGAATTATTTGAAAAAAGGCCTTCATGGTGCTCCGGAGCCAAAAGCAATTTCCATATACGAAACATTATCAATAACACTTTAAAAAATTCAAAATTTGTATGCGAATCGAATAATTTATACATGTAACATGCTACCTTAAAATTTTCTTTGAACATTTCTCGATGCAAAACCACTTATGAACGGGTTGATGTCAATATCATCCAATAATTATTCGATAATTCCAAACTGGAAAAGCTACTTTCGGCCAATGAGATTGCCATAGGCAGAATAATAAGAAGCGATAATCAACCTCTCTAACATACTCCAAAATCTACATAGCGGACAACTTCTCCCGTCAATTGTTGAATAGTGCCGGCTATTCATCGAGGAATGGCATTATGATATATCTGATAGTCGAATTGTCCATAATGCTACACTTACAGAATGTCATCTACCCCCTCCATCCATGTATAGGGCCTAATGCATTTTCTAAGACTTTGTTTGACTATTGATAAAAATAATATTACAGAAGAAGTCTACAGGCTGATGTGTTGCGCTGTTGCTCCCTGATTTTTGTCTAAGGGCCCCTCCATGATTTTCATCGGGCTAACCAAATGATGCCAGATCTGAACGTAAACTGCAGTCCGTAACAAGTGTGCGTAACTGTAGCATTATTAGGGATGAACTTTGCGCCGGTGTGTGTGGCTATATATACAGAATTACAGATAAGGGCCCCTGGGACTGGAATCAATGAATTGGAATCAGCGGCGAACTCGACTAGCATGTGCGGTATGATTAAACAGGATTACAGATGTGAGGTCCGTAGGAACTGAAATCAATGATGAATTAGGCCAACTCCATCGGAAGACCCCATCTTGTCCATGCACGTCTCTTTGAGGTAGAACGTACAAATACCGTGGCCCAACGCGCGGACCCAAACGGACGAATGTGCGGATTTCGACCGTTTTCAACCCATCCCCGTCCAAACTTTCGCCCAGTTTAGGGAAAACGGACATCGCGCGGACGCGCTCGCCGCACGCCCTTGTCCGCTCGTGGCTCGCGTGTCGGGGACACAAGTACTCTCAGAAATTCCAACGCCTCCACCCCCTCTCTCGCCCCGCCCCGCCGACGGCGCCGTCGCTATTCTCCGGCCACCTCATCCCCCCGCCGTCCATAGCAAACCCCGTCTCGCCATGGCCGCCACCACGCCCGCGCTTTCGCCGTAGTTTGGGCGTCGATCGGAGGAGGTTTGGCCGTCGCCGTCGTAGCCAGCGGCAAAGTGGATACGGCCGCAAGCGACGTACCCACGACGGCCACGGCAGCTTCCGACGAGTGCTCCAGAGCGGCCAGTAGCTGGCCACCAACCACCCCTGCATCGAGGTGACCATCGCGGCCTCTTTGCCACCACGAGCGCAAGGTGTTCGACACTTTGCCCGCAAAGGTATGGACAGTGGTGATGAGTTTTTCTTCCATCATTTCATTTATTCATGAGACGATTCGTCGTCCGATGATGAAGATATTGTGGTGGCTGCAGTGATGGTTCACGACCAGATTCAACAGCAGCTTCCTCGGTACAGGGGGTCACTCCTTGGCCATGCTCCGAACCTGAACCGCATCAGGGAGAGAGGTCAGGCCCTGCTCTATGCCGACTACTTTGCGAATACACCGCTCTTCAAGCCGGATAAATTCCGTTGTCGTTTTCATATGGCAAGGCATGTGTTCAATCGTATCCGAGAGGGAGTGGTTGCTCATAACCCATACTTCCAGTGCAAGACGGATGCCCTTGGCAAGCTAGGATTCTCCTCTTACCAGAAATGCACCGCGGCCATCCCCATGCTTGCATATGGAATTCCAGGCGATCTGGTGGATGAGTATGTGCGTATGAGTGAGACAACATGTCTGATGTCAATGTACAAGTTCTACCAGGCTGTGATCGAGGTGTTTGTCCCTGAGTACTTGAGGCAGCCAACTGCCGCTGATACAGAGAGATTGTTGGCGATCAATGCAGCTAGATGCTTTTCAGTCATGCTTGGCAGCATAGATTGTATGCATTGAGAGTGGAAGAACTGTCCATTTGCTTGGCAGGGCCAGTACAAGGGGCATGTCAAAGCGTGCACTGTCATATTAGAAGCGGTGGCTTCGCAGGATCTTTGGATATGGCATTTTTTCTTCGGCATGGCAGGTTCTCACAATGATATCAACTTGTTGCAGCGTTCTCCATTCTTCGCAAGGCTTGCAGAAGGCCACTCCCCCCTGTCAACTTTGAGATCAACGACCAGCAGTACAACAAGGGATACTATCTAGCTGATGGTACATATCCTGAGTGGTCAACTTTTGTGAAGACAATCTCGGACCCCCAAGATAAGAAGAGAAAGAAAATTTTCAAAATGCAAGAGAGTACTAGGAAGGATGTGGAACGTGCTTTTGGTGTGCTTCAATTACGATGGGGTATCGTTCGAAACCCTGCACTGTCATGGGATGAAAGGAAGCTTTGGAAGGTGATGACTGCTTGTGTGATCATGCACAACATGATCGTCGAGGACGAGCGTGATGACAGTATCTTCGACCAAGGATTTGATTATCAATGTGAAAATGTTGAACCCTTGCACCAAGAACTGGCAATGTTTCAACAATTTGTCCAGTTCCATCGTGAGATGCGTGATTGGCACACTCATTTGAATCTTCAAAATGAGTTGGTTGAGCACATGTGGGAACATATTGGCAACCAATAGATGTATTGGTTCATTTTATGGTCATTCAAGACAATTTCGATTTGGTTGTAAAACTATTTTATTTAAAGACAATTTCGATTGGGTTGATGTGAAAACTTGTTTTGATACGAAAATATGGGCATTTTGCCTTGGCGGACAGGATGGGGCAAAAGGATGCGGCCGTGCGTCGCGCATCCCAGGACAGGGCCGGACACGACCCCATCTCCCTACCCAAACGGACAAAATCCGGGCAAAACGGACGTCCGTATGGGGTCGCGCGGTGGAGTTGGCCTTAGGAAGGAAATTAGCAGGAGTCACCGAGTCACGAGGGAGGAGGCGGCAGTACCAGTACGAACGTCGGGCATCGGTGGCCTAGGGCTCGAATAGCTGCAGCTGTCGCTTGCTTCTGCATGTTGCATGCGATGGAATAGGAAGTACTCGCTCGTGGTCGCTGGTCGCTCGTGGCGGAAAGACTGAAGCCCAGCAGCCAGCCCTTTGAAATTTCCATTTTCTTCTGACATGGGCCCATAGCGGCATAGCCTGCCTAGCACAGCATACCTGGGTCCCCCCCTGCAACATGGAGCCCGTGGCGGCTGCCCCCTGCCCCCCCAGGGTTGTCCCTGCTTTGCCGCCGATTCACCATGCCGACCGCCATGCCACATCACTGTTTGAAGTCTACGTATGTGTCACCTCCAGCGTTCCAGTCGAGCTTCACCCCGCTTCTCCTGTGTCGTCGTTCAAGCCCTCTCCTCCGACCACCTCGCGAGGTATGATCCGCTAATGATATACTCATCATGCCTGACAAATATACAATGAATTGTTGGAGCTAAAAATGCCTTCTTCTTTTTGGTGATGGATTCTGATTTGGAGTATTCGTCCGACGAGGAGAATTACATGAATGAGACGACGATGATGCAGGCACTCCTTAAAGACGTGTATCGTGGGGAGTAGCACACTCTTAATTTCAAGGGATTGATTAAGGATCATCAAGTGCTCAACCGCAAGAGGGCGCATGGCCATTTGACACCGATGGCCGACTACTTTGCCCCGGATGCACTCTTCGCTGACCAATTCGTTGGCGTTTTCGGACGTGCAAGACTATTTTTGATCATTTGTATCATGACATCTGGTCTTATGATGACTACCTCGTCTTGAACAAGGATGCCATAGGAATGATTGGCTTCTCTGGTTACCAGAAGTGCATGGCCGTGTTCCGGATGCTTGCATGTGGCACGACTGCTTATTCATGGAACGAGTACCTATCGATGTCTGAGAGCACACACGGAGATGCCATGATCAGATTTGCAATTGTCGTAGTCAAGGTGTTTGGACCTCAGTACCTAAGAGAACCAAGTGTGGCAGACACTGAGAGACTCGCAACCTGAGAAGCAAGAAGGTGGTCAGGTTTGCTTGGATCTCTTGACTGCATGCATTGGAAATGTAAGAACTACTCGAAGGCTTTATCATTGCATGTTAAAAAGACCACCATCATTCTTGAAGGAGTTGCATCACATGATCTTTGGATTTGTCACATTGTTTTGACATGTCTGGGTCTTACAATGACATCAATGTGCTGCAATGATCACCGTTGTTTGCGAGACTGACTAAATGAATTTTTTTTGCCACTATATTGTCAATGGACATGAATACAACATGGGCTACTATCCGGTTGGCGGTATCTATTCTTTGTGGGCTACTTTTATCAGGACCATCTCTAACCCACAAGGCCAAAAAAGCCTCACTTTATCCAAAGATAAGAAGCAGCTAGAAAGTATGTCGAGAGGCATTTGGAGTTGTGCATGACCGTTTTGCAGTAGTTCGGGGAGCTGCTAAACAATGGGATCCGGAGACCTTGTGGAAGGTGATGATGCGTGTGTGACCATACACAACATGATCGTCAAGGACGAGGGTGAGCATACTCCCCCGGCTCTAGAATTTAAGGATATGGGTGATTCTATCAAACTTTCGGACCTGAATCCAACCACATTTAAAGAGTTTATTGAAATGAATTACCAAATTCGGCATCGACCAACTCACGAGAAGTTGGAAGAAAATCTGATTTGATCATCGGTGGGTGGTTTTAAGGGGACAATAATGTTGAAATGTAGAACTTTTTCTTTTTAAAATTTAAATAAGTGTTGCATGCGGCGATTTAAACATATGTACTATATGTAGGCGGCTATTTGAACGTCTTAATTATTTGTATGCGGCTATTTGAACGTGCAGACTATAAAATAATAATTAGGAAGGTCGAATGTATGCGGGTAGCGTTGGATGCCGGCCTTCCGCATCTGTGTTCGTGGCCCGTGGACTGGTCTCGTGTCCGCGAATGGATGTGGGAGTAAATTTATGGGTTACCGTTGAAGATCCCCTCATACACATATGTAATCAGTTTTATGGATGCATCGCATGCACACATTGTCCCTATAAGCATTTTTGAAAAAAAAGGAGTCGGCATATTATTTCAAGATTGATAGAGCGGTCACCGATATCTTCATAGTCGATGAAAACGTTGCATCCCACCGAATACACATCATCGAAAAATTAAAATAAATTAAAAAAATGCAACCATCAATAACAGTTCTAGCAATGTAGTGGTACATCCAACTGAAAAAACAATGTAGTACGTAGTAGTACAGAACGTGAACCCTTTTTTTTCTTTATATCTAGAGAAAAAACAGAGCGTGAAGCAGCCATTGATAATGGCTGTTAATCGGTACCCTGTCCATGCCGGACGTACGCGCTCACATGGACCGCAATGAGAGAACCCCCGGCCGGTGCCATGATTTGTACGGCGCCATGCCTTCCGGAAGGCGAAGGAAACAATAAGGAAAGTGAAGGCTGTAAATGCGTACGAGTGATCCTTTTTCAGTTGTTTTGTTGATTACCTTGTTCCTCCTTTGAACAGCATATGAACTATGGGGCAACAGGGTTACGTACAACTCAGGGATAAAGTGGCATGCTTTGCAAAGCCAGGGGGGGGTCGAACACATGGAGATTAATAATTGCCATTGTTCTTTACTACCTCCGTCCGGAAATACTTGTCCTAAAAATGTATAAAATGGATGTATCTATAACTAAAATAAGTCTAGATACATCTATTTCTAAGACAAGTATTTCCAGACGGAGGGAGTAGCAAATAGATGGAGGTCGGACGATTCTGTCCAAAGTGTTGCGTGCAATGCCGAACCTTGAGAGAAAACGAAGGAGAGGCTTAATATTTTCGATGTGAAGAAGAAGGAAGTAACTCTCAGTTTTGTAGTTTATATAATATTAACATTTTGATATGAGGCTGGGATTAATACTAGTAAAATAATATTTTCTAGAGGGAGGCTCAAGCCCGTTGAAGTACCCTCCTTAAATTCGCCACCGGTTGCGTGAAAGCAATTATGTTTGGACGACAAGGGCCTTTTTGATTCACAAAATTCTAAGAAGGCATGAATCTGAAATACGTAGCATTGCAATGCCTTGTCATTTGTAGTCGTTTGAGAATTTGGTTTGCTTGATTGCATCAAAGGAAAGACAAAGATATTCTTCTCAAGAGGTTTGAGTGAATGCTAAAATTCTGATGAAATGTTTTATCCTAAATTATTTTTATGAATTGTAGCACGGACGGATCCTTAAGGAAAAATTATATGTGATTCAATCCTACGAACAAAGTGACCAACATGGAGAAAAACACGTGAGGATTTCAATCCTTTATCATTCATATAAAATCCTATTGCTAACTTATGCTAAAGCAACAAACTTTTCTTTATTTAGTGCTCCTAACTTGCTGTCATGCCAAATGGTCGATCTGGTTGTGCTCAATGTTAGCTTTGCGTACGACAGAGGAGTGTAGCTCCATGGCCATTTCCCCCTCCAGCCGGGAGCAACTACTAGATGCCTTGCCATGTGTGTCGGCGGTCGTCGAGGGAGAACCCATCGTCGTGGTCATGGCTCTGGTGCCCCAGATAAGACTTGCTGGAGTTGTGTGGTCAACTTGTTTCACCAATATCAATAGTGCGGTAGAAGGTGGTCTGACTTGAGACCTCAACTGTATTTATGGCGTTCATAGTGACGGGGGATAACCCCGGGGTAGGCTCATCAAGCCCACTCCCCCATACTTCGGCGCAAAGAGGTGTGAAAGCTTCCTCAACTATCGGCTCCTCCTCGCCGGCTACGTAGTCCTTGCCGGCTAGGAGCATAGCCGTCCACTCTCTGGCCGGATGGCTAGCCGCCAGCCGGCTGAGGGGCACCTGTCGCATCGATCCTCATGATGTGACGGGGGCCTTCTATTAAAGACATAAGTACCTCAACACGGGTACGATGGAGAAGCATACGCATGGCTACAGTGGCGGCGGCCGTACCGCTGACCGGTGCCGACTATGACCCGTTAACCGTGTACAGTGCCCGCACGCCACTACCCACTTCATTACCAGGTACGGCGTGGCTACAGTGGAGACGGCCGTCCCGCTGACCGGCGCCGGATTCCGCAAGACGACGTCCGTCGTACCGTACGCGCTCTGCGTGGGGAGCACACACCAATCCGGAGGTCAGCCAACGGGTCCCAGGGCCAGATGGGACCTTGCAGCCGGCGGGACCCTCCGGCGACAAGACTAATCATTAGTGGGCCCTCTGGCCAGCCGGGCCCCCACATTGTACCTAGTATCCATTCTGTAGGCCGGGGGCGTCTATAGAAACCCCTGGCCCCTCTCGATATAGTGGGTCATCCATTCTCATACCCACACACCCACACATGAGAGGCACATAACGAGTCGGCTGCTCCATCTTTCTCCTCCACCGAACAACTCAAGGAGCATCTTGTAATCCTCTTGGTTCATCAACCACTCCGGAAGGACTAGGGGTATTATCTCCCACGGAGAGCCCCGAACCTGGATACATCATGCGTCTTGCATTGCTAGTTACTGATACGTCCCAAACGTATCTATAATTTTTGTTTGTTCCATGATCTTTTGGGTGACATTGTTATATGTTTTGCTACACTTTCATATCTTTTTACACATATTTGGACTAACCTACTAACTCAGTGCACCCAGTGCCAGTTTCTGTCTGTTGATGTCTTTTTGGCAGGGACCTTTACCCCAATTTAGAGAGTCCAAAAATCCCGAGAAAAATATATAAAAATCAGCATGATAGAAGCTTCACGAAGCACGAAGATGGGCCAGGGGGATCCAGGGCCTGCCCAGGCGGCCTCCGTGCGCGGCCTACCCCCTCGCCGAGCCACCAGGTCGCCTCGGTGGGGCCCACCTCCTCTAGTGCCCTCCTTCGGCCTATATTTTCCTCTCTGATAGGAAACCCTTCCATCATATCCAGAGTCGTGAATTTCTCCATCGTTCCACCGCCGCATCGCTCCCGAGATCGGGAGCGCCAGAAGACCTCTTCCCGACACCCTGCTGGAGGGAGGATTGACATCCGGGAGCTTCTCCACCACCATGGACGCTTACCGGACATGCCGTGAGTCGTCCTCCTTGGACCATGAGTCCATGACCATTATCTATGTGATGTCTTCTCTCCAATCTTGTGCTTAAATGTTTAGCCCTTGTGAGCTGCCCTACATGATCAAGGCATCTATGTAATTTTCCTGCTATTGCTATGCTTGGTTTGCTGGGATCCGATGGATTATGAGATTATGTTCAGATTGTGACGAGTTATATATTTGATTATCCTTTTATATTATGTTCTTTAGTGATTCATGCATGTTCTCCGTTGCTTTTTATTGCTTTGGCCGAGTAGTAGATTGTAAGTCCAAGAGAGAGCGTTATGCATGATTGTGGGTTCATGACCCGTGATGTCTAGATTGAGTGATGGAAACATGAGACTAGGAGATGTGCTTTTGACACCAGGGAGAAAACAACAATGCTTGTGACCACGGTTGCAAGGATTTTTTACCTTACGCAAAGTTCGTTAATGCAGTTGTCTGTTGCTTTGAGTTTACACTTTGGATGGGGCTCGCAACTTAATACCAACGAGATGTTCTGGATAGATATCTCAAAGTGGATGATTAGTAAGTAGATGCCGATGAATAAACGGTCTACTTGTCTTGGCGTACTGTCCATTACTTTTGAGCCTCTAACTTTTTAGTAGCATAATTAGCATTGTAGTGCGTTTAGAATTATGTCAATTGCCCAGCTGTAATTTGTTTACCCATGCATAGTTGTTTATCGTCTTTTGGGAGAGAGACATCACTAGTGAACATCATGTGACTCCGGTCCATATTACCACCATTGTTTACACCTCCACCATTTACTTCTTTTATTTACTTTTCCGTTGCAATCACTATCACTATTCTCGCTTGTGTTTTGATCCTTTGTAAACTACAAGGCCGGAGAGATTGACAACCTCTCTGAACTCGTTGGGAGCAAAGTTATTTGTTGTGTGTGCAGGTCCACGTCTTCTGCTAGCGCCAGAGCAGCGGACACCTATTTATTGATCCTCGGAGTCCTCCTCGTTCGATAAACCTTACAGTCCCAGTGTAAGGGAAATCTGTGGCTGACTACATCTCCACCTTCCACTTGGGGTAACCAACGAGGGGCAAGAAGTATACCCATCAACTCATCATCAAGCAAATTTCTCGCGCCGTTGCCGGGGACTCCATTCTTCAAGATAGGGGAGTTGCATGCTATCTTTTACCTTTGCTTTTTAGTATTTTTAGTTTGCTTTCTAGTCTTTTCTTTAGAGTCTTATACCGAAAACCACAAAAAAAAGTTGCTTTGTTTAGTCAGTATGTCTAAGTCCTTTGCCTTTGTAGTTGCACCCGAAGGAGAAATTCTCACCTTCAAACAAAGGGTTGGAGAAAGTTTGAAAGATGCTTGGTATAGAATTAAAGATTCTCAAGGTAGAGCCACCAAGAAGCAATCCACCACTATTTTGCATAGAAGTTTTTATGTTGGTATTACTTCTTGGAATAGGTTTGTTCTAGACACGACAATAGGTGGGAATTTCTTGGAAGCTCCCGTTTGGGAGGCTCTTAACGTTATGGAAAATCTTGTTGGAATCCCACCTATTGTTGACATAAAGGATGATATCACTTTAGCTCACATTATGAGTAAACTTGAGAATATAGAGCTAAAGATGCCAAGCATGAGTAAAATAAATGAAGTAGATCATAGGATTCAAGGGAACTTAAATAGACTTGATAGCTACATGCACAAAATTTACAAAACTTTGGAGACCTTTAAATCCCATGATGTGGATCCTTCTAGGATTGATAAGATCGATGATATTATTGAGACTTTAGTAACTACTCTATCCTCCATCAAGACTAAAAAGGTAGAAACCCCCGAAAGTAAGGAACCTAAGTTCGTTCACGTATCCAAGGTTCCTCAACCCAAAACGAGTATACATATTGCTAGGGGTGTTGAAACTGTGAAGACCTTGGAAGAGATACCTCTCTCAAATAGAAATGAAATTCCAATTGGTCTTACTACCTTTGCTTTAGTTCCTAGAAGTGTTGCCATTAATCCTCTCTTTGAGAGTCCTCTTAAGATTAGTTGTACTATTGAAGAGCTTTTTGATGATCTTTGTGATGGTCCTATTGGTACAACTTGATCTTTTTGCATCATGCCTAACTCAATGGAATAAAAGAAAGTGCGTTGTTGGGAGGCAACCCAATTTATTATTACTTTCAGTTTTAATGGTCTTGATGCTTGTTACTACTGTAGAAACATCATTGTATCATTATTTTCAAGCTTTGTGCCAAGTTTTAGCCTCCGATTGCAAGAAAGTTCAAAAGTTGTGACATGCTGTCCAGAAACAGATTATGTCTGCTTGACGGAAGAATTCGCCAAAAATCACCAGTTCATCTTTTTGATCTGAATTTTTTTTACAGCATGCTATATATCATTCTGTTTCTGGAATATGTTCTGAGTTTTTTGATTTGGGTTGCATAAGTTCCCTGAAAAAATTATTTACTACCTGCTGTTATGTTTTTCCCAGATTCTGCCACGTTTTGCGTTTTCATCATTTTGAAAACCTTAAGCTTGCTTTTTCTTTGCAAAAACCTGTTGGAAATCTTGAGAAACAGTATATGTTCATGAAAATCCTTATTTCCAGTAGGGAATAAATTATTTTATTATGGGCACTAACCACTCTAATCAGCTTATGACGAGTTTTGTATGAAGGGAGTTTTCAAGTATGCGATGGAAGATGATGAAAGAAGATCTAGGAGTGTCAAGCGCTCAAGCTTGGGGATGACCCCATGCACCCCTAAGAAATATTCAAGGAGACTCAAGCATCTAAGCTTGGGTATGCCTTCGTGCATCCCCTTCTCCATCAACAATCATCAATTCGTCCTTCTCCATGCTATATTTTTATCACTTCATATGTTATGTGCTATGTTTGGAGCATCCCGCTCTTTACTTTTGAGTTTGTTTC
This sequence comes from Hordeum vulgare subsp. vulgare, assembly GCF_904849725.1. Lineage (NCBI taxonomy): Eukaryota > Viridiplantae > Streptophyta > Magnoliopsida > Poales > Poaceae > Hordeum > Hordeum vulgare. The sequence continues at coordinate 536,082,975 of NC_058520.1, read as the reverse complement.
AGTTTTGCTTGCTATTCATAACAAGTCAGAACCTAGCCTTCTTTGTTTGGGAGATAAACACACTCCATTCCACTCTAGAACACAACATAGGTTTTCATGCTTATCTTTTTGTGTGTTCTCTATCTTTTCATAGCTGCTGTCATGCTTAGCTCTTAGTTTTCATGCTTTATCTTTTTAAGAGCTTTTATTTAGGTTTCTTTTGAACTCTCTTGAGTTATCATGCTTATCTTGTTTAGAGAGTTGGCTTGTTGCACTGAGTTGTGTGTCTTGCATGAGTAGGTAACTGAGGTTGCTATTTAAGTATAGTAGTAACTTGTAATAGTTTTGAGGTATTGATTTGAGTAATGTTTGGACTATTAGTGTCAAGATCTTGAGCCTATTAGTGATAGGTGTCTTATTTTGGGAAATCCGTGTGTTTTAAAAAAAATAGTTGAGAACTCTAGCTACTAGATGGATCGCTAACCTCTGAAGGGGTTGGAATATATAGAGTACTCTCACGTTACCATGGGTCGAGGATGCACAAGGATAACGAAACCCCCAAACACTCCTCCTCGGGGTACTTGTCTCTTTGTGAATCTCCTGGCTAGATAGAGAGTTACCGATAATAAGTGCATGAGTTCTTCGGACTAATGTGAGTATTCGATTGTTGGCACTTCCACCATCCATATTTTGCTAGCCTCTTCGGTACCATGCATTGCCCCTTTCTCATCTTGAGAGTTGGTGCAAACATCGCTGGTGCATCCAAACCCTTGGCATGATACGCTCTCTCATCATAAGCCTCATTATATCTTTCCTCAAAACAGCCACCATACCTACCTATTAAGGCATTTCCATAGCCTTTTTGAGATACATTGCCATGCAACATCCACCATCTCATGACTTGATATTCATGTCATACATGCTTTTGCTTGATCGAGGACCCGCATGCTAGTTGGGCCTTGCCCTTATTATTGCTACATGACGCGCTACTTTCATTGCATATCCTGCTACACTGGCAGATGCATACATTTTCATACATCATGATAGTTTTCATTTGTCTTTATGCTGAGTACTTCTTATAAAGTGTGAAGATCTTCTTTTTATTCTTGTAAAACATAGAGTGTTGCCCTTAAGTGAGGAAAAGATCCCAAAGAGGACAAATTAAAAGATCCCAAAGAGGACACATGAAAAGATCCCAAAGAGGACAAATGAGAGATAAATAGAAAGAGCCAAAGAGGCCACAAAAAAGAGAGAAGGGGCAACACTGCTATTCCTTTTGAAATATCAACACTCGTACTCCATTGTTATATTTGTAGTCCACAGAGATTATCATTCATGCATAACTATGTGGGGACCCTTACACTATAGAAGTTGGCTTGTATATTCCAATGATGAGCCTCCTCAAATGAGCGCTAGGTATTCATGAGCAAGCAAGTTGGATGCACCCCCACTAGTTCTATTGGAGAGCTTACCTTAGCTCATATGTGCATGTGTTGCATGGCAATCCCTACTCCTCACATCAGATCTATCATTTGGCTTTCTCTCGCCTATGGTTGTCCTCATTGATGTGAGCCTTTCACACCTTTTTTGTCTTACTTCCCCATCATTATTCTCTTTGCCATCCTAAGTGCCAACATATCTTGCTTGCACTCATCCATTGCATGAGTGCTCAAAGTCAAAAGAGAGAGGATCATTTTGACTTGTTCCTGACTAGTGGTCTGGGGATGAGTCAAAATAAGATTCCGAAGGATACCAAGTGTGAAGTTTTAGTAGATTGAGTTCTCAATTAAAAACTATTTTGATGCTCTCAACCCATCTCCCACTTCTTGCACGCAAACACCATTTGGATACATTCGAGTCATGGACAGCGAGAGCTCTTGCACCTTTATGTTCTTACTTTGTTATTTTCAATACTAGATATAGACTCTTGCTTGTTATTGTCTTGACTTGAATTGCATATCTTACTTGCTTTACTTTGAAGTTCTTATATGTGTGTTAGCATGTCACCACAGAAATTATTTGTGTTATCATTTACCTACTCGTGGACGAACATGAATTAAGCTTGGGGATGTTGATACATCCCAAACGTATCTATAATTTATGTTTGTTCCATGATCTTTTGGGTGACATTGTTATATGTTTTGTTATACTTTCATACCTTTTTACACATATTTGTACTAACCTACTAACTCAGTGCACCCAATGCCACTTTCTGTCTGCCGTTGTCTTTTTTGCAGGGACTTTTACCCTAATTTACAGAGTCCCAAAAATCCCAAGAAAAATATATAAAAATCAGCGTGACGGAAGCTTCATGGAGCACGAAGATGGCCAGAGGGGAGCCAGGGCCTGCCCAGGCAGCCTCCCTGCGCGGCCTACCCCCTGGCCACGCCACCAGGTCGCCTAGGTGGGGTCCACCTCCTCTGGTGCCCTCCCTCGGCCTATATTTACCTCTCCGATAGGAAACCCTTCCATGATATCCAGAATCGCAAAATTCTCCATCGTTCCGCCACGCAGCGCTCCTGAGATCGGGAGCGCGAGAAGACCTCTTCCCAGCACCCTGCCGGAGGGAGGATTGACCTCCGGGAGCTTCTCCACCACCATGGACGCTTTCTGGATGTGCCGTGAGTAGTCATCCTTGGACCATGAGTCCATGACCAGTAGCTATGTGATGATTTATCTCCAATCTTGTGCTTCAATGTTTAACCCTTGTGAGCTACCCTACATGATCAAGGCATCTATGTAATTTTCTTGCTATTTCTACGCTTCGTTTGCTGGGATCCGATTGATTATGAGATTATGTTCAGATTGTGATGAGTTATATATTTGATTATCCTTTTATATTATGTTAGTTAGTGATTCATGCATGTTCTCCGTTTCTTTTTATTGCTTTGGCCGAGTAGTAGATTGTAACTCCAAGAGGGAGCATTATGCATGACTGTGGGTTCATGCCCCCTGATGTCTAGATTGAGTGACAGAAACGTGAGACTAGGAGATGTGCTTTTATCACCAGGGAGAAAACAACAGTGCTTGTGACCACGGTTGCAAGGATTGCAAGGATAGTTTGTTAATGCAGTTGTCCGTTGCTTTGAGTTTACACTTTGGGTGGGGCTCGTGATGACCCACAAATATAGGGGATCTATCGTAGTCCTTTCGATAAGTAAGAGTGTCGAACCCAACGAGGAGCAGAAGGAAATGACAAGTGGTTTTCAGCAAGGTATTCTCTGCAAGCACTGAAATTATCGGTAACAGATAGTTGCGGGATAAGATAATTCGTAACGGGTAAAAAGTAACAATAGTAACAAAGGTGCAGCAAGATGGCCCAATCCCTTTTGTAGCAAGGGACAAGCCTGGACAAAATCTTATAGAAGGTAAAGCGCTCTTGAGGACACATGGGAATTTCTGTCAAGCTAGTTTTCATCATGTTCATATGATTCGCGTTCGCTACTTTGATAGTTTGATAGGTGGGTGGACCGGTGCTTGGGTGCTATCCTTACTTGGACAAACATCCCACTTATGATTAACCCCTCTCGGAAGCATCTGCAACTACGAAAGAAGAATTAAGACAAAGTCTAACCATAGCATTAAACTGGTGGATCCAAATCAGCCCCTTGCGAAGCAACGCATAAACTAGGGTTTAAGATTCTGTCACTCTAGCAACCCATCATCTACTTATTACTTTCCAATGCCTTCCTCTAGGCCCAAATAATGGTGAAGTGTCATGTAGTCAACGTTCACATAACACCACTAGAGGAAAGACAACATACAACGCATCAAAATATCGAACGAATACCAAATTCACATGACTACTTATAGCAAGACTTATCCCATGTCCGCAGGAACAAACGTAACTACTCATAAAGCATAATTATGTTCATGACCAGAGAGGTATTGAATAGCATTAAGGATCTGAACATATGATCTTCCACCAAGTAATCCAACTAGCATCAACTACAAGGAGTAATTAACACTACACGCAACATTACAAGTACCAATCGGAGTCGTGAGACGGAGATTGGGTACAAGAGATGAACTAGGGTTTGGAGATGAGATGGTGCTGATGAAGATGTTGATGGATATGAGCCCCCTCCGATGAGAGGAGTGTTGGTGATGACGATGGCGACGATATCCCCCTTCGGGAGGGAAGTTTCCCCGACAGGACGGCCCTGCCGGAGCTCTAGATTGGTTCTGCTCAAGTTTCGCCTCATGGCGGCGGCGTTTCTTCCCGAAAGCTCTGCCTTGATTTTTTCTGGGACGAAACCCTCCATATAGCAGAAGATGGGAGCCGGAGGGGTAACAGGGGGCCCACGAGCCCCCAGGCGCGCGTAGGGGGGTGGGGCGCGCCTCGCAGGCTCGTGACCTCTTGGTGGCTCCCCTCCAGTATTTTTCCGCCCAGTATTTTTTATATATTCAAAAATAATTCCTCGCTGATTTTCACAGATTTTGGAGTTGTGCAGAATAGGTATCTCAAACTTGCTCCTTTTCCAACCCAGAATTCCAGCTGCCGGCATTCTCCCTCTTCATGTAAACCTTATAAAATAAGAGAGAAAAGGCATAAGTATTGTACCATAATGTGTAATAACAACCCATAATGCGATAAATATCAATATAAAAGCATGATGCAAAATGGACGTATCAACTCCCCCAAGCTTAGACCTCGCTTGTCCTCAAACGGAAGCCGAGATCAATAAATATGCCCACATGTTTAGAGATAGAGGTGTCGATAAAATAAAATACAAACATGCAGGCATCATGATCATATTTAGAACAACAATATCGTCATATAATCTCTTATGCTAAAGTGGCAATTCCTTCACAATGTAAAGTATGGATCAAGAACCTTATTGAGAATTAACAACCTATAGTCTTTAGTCATTGAAGCAATTGCAATTTATCATAACATCGGAAAGAGTCAAATAAGCGCTTGTAGAGAAAATCCACATACTCAATCATATTTTAGTCTTCTACAATTGCTAAAACTCATGCGGTACTCATGAGATCAAAGTTTCAGTTGGACACAGAGAAAGATAGGGGCTTATAGTTTCGCCTCCCAACTATTTACCTCAAGGGTAATGTCAACAATAATAATTCATGATTACTTACTTCCAAGTTGATATATGAATATTGATCTTTTCCTAGCACATGACGCTTGCCAAGATAATGGTGAAATAAGGAACTGGTGTCGATCACCATGACTCTTTTAAATATAAAAAGTAAAGGTACAAGATAGGCACTTCGCAGAGGGAAGCAGAGGTTGTCATGCACTTTTGAGGTTTGGATGTGTGATCTCTTAGTGTGAAGGAACGTCACTTTATATTGCCTCCTGTGATAAAGAACTTTATTATGCAGTTTGTCGCTTTTATGTCTTCCTCATCATAGGTTCATACAAAGCTTATTTTCCACACACTAATAGATCATACATATTTAGGGAGCAATTTTTATTGCTTGCACCGATGACAACTTACTTGAGGGGTCTTATTAATTCCATAGGTAGGTATGGTGGACTCTCACGGCAAAACTGGGTTGAGGATTTATGGATGCACAAGTAGTATCTCTACTTAGTGCGGACTTTTTGGCTGATAAGAGGTGGAAGCAAGCGTTACATGCTAAGGGATCTCTAGTCATATAACATTGTTCGGAACCAAGCAAACATAATTCATTATGTTGTCTTCCTTGTCCAACATCTACTTCTTAGCATGTAATAGTTTAATGAGTGTTCACAATCATAGACGGTGTCAAAGATGATATATTTATATGTGAACCTCTCTTTCTTTATTACTTCCTATTAATTGCAACAATGACCAAGGTCTACGTTTGTCCACCCACAACAAGTTTCGATCAACATTGTTTTTATATGTGAAGCCACCACTTCCCATAGGATCATCACATGATCTTTCATGCTTTGTTCTATTATTATTCTTTTCTTTAGATCATGGCATGAAGCAAAGCCCTTAACTAAAACACTCTTTATTATATAACTCACGAACTCGATTACATTGGGGGTAACACAAAGCAAAACTCAAGCCTAGATCATACTAAGAACTTTATTCTACTAGATAAATATATTACCAAAAAGGATCGAACTAAGATAAAGGTAAATGCAAAAGATGTGATGGTGATACGATACCGGGGCAACTCCCCCAAGCTTGGCACAAGCCAAGGGGAGTGCCCATACCCATGTGTTTAATTGTCTTCCTTCGGAGGTGATGGTGGTGGAGTTGTTGGAGTTTGGGGTTGATTCTCCGTGTTCCAAGGCATAGGTTCTCCATCATGGAAAGATGACCGAGTCTCCGGAATCCTCAAATCTGTAGCCAACCGCATTGCTTTAAATCTATACTCATACTCACAGTTTTGGTTCCGCATTTCGTAGATCTGGGCTTGGAGATGATCGATTCTGTCATAGAGCTTGAAGAGGTGCTCCCCGATGTACTTGGCATCGATCTTGTGCTTGTTGGTGAACTCCGTGATCATCATGTGGTTGGCATTGAGTCCGCGTTCCACCATCCCTTGGCACTTGAAGACTTGCTGCTCCATTGCTTCGAGCCTCGCCTCTACGCTTCCGGTCCGCTTGGGCCCCTCAACATCACGGATGTGCAACACCCCCTCATGCATCTCGATAGATTGAGGGTGTTGCAGCACCTCCGCGAGGTAGGGATTGATGACCTTCTCGAAGAACTTGTCCTTTGGAACTTTTGGGGACGCCATAGCGATCTGGATATGTCTGCACAACAGCTTGAAACGAAAACAGAGGATATTTGCGTGATACAAGGGTCTGCTACTTCTCAAACAACTGTGCCAGAAATTGACACGTTGACGGAGACTTGCTTGCGTTGGTTTTTCCCTTGAATAGGAAAGGGTGATGCAGCACAGGAGCAGAAAGTATTTCCCTCAGTTTGAGAACCAAGGTATCAATCCAGTAGGAGAATCTCGTCAAGTCCAGAGTACCTGCGCAAACACAAACGAGCTTGCACCCAACGCTATAAAGGGCTTGTCAATCCCTTCAAGATTGATTGCAAAGTGAGATCTGAAGGCGGAACTGCAATGAAGTAAAAGAGTAAGGCTGAAAATATGGTGTGAAGTAGACCCGGGGGCCATAGTGTTCACTAGAGGCTTCTCTCAAAATAGCAAATATTACGGTGGGTGAACAAATTACTGTCGAGCAATTGATAGAACCACACAAAGTCATGAAGATATCTTAGGCAATGATCATACATATAGGCATCACGACCGAGACAAGTAGACCGATACTTTGTGCATCTACTACTATTACTCCACACATCGACCGCTATCCAGCATGCATCTAGTGTATTGAGTTCATGGCGAACAGAGTAACGCCTTAAGCAAGATGACATGATGTAGAGGGATAAACTCAAACCAATGATGAAAACCCCATCTTTTTACCCTTGATGTCAACAACACGATGCGTGCCTCGCTACCCCTTCTGTCACTAGGTGAGGTCACCGCACGGTATGAACCCAAAACCAAGCACTTCTCCCATTGCATGAATCATAGATCAAGCTGGCCAAACAAAACCCACAACTCGAAGAGAATTACAAGGATATGAAATCATGCATATAAGAGATCAGAAGAAACTCAAATAAGATTCATAGATAATCTGATCATAAATCCACAATTCATCGGATCTCGACAAACACACCTCAAAAGAAGATTACATCGGATAGATCTCCATGAAGATCATGGAGAACTTTGTATTGAAGATCCAAGAGAGAGAAGAAGCCATCTAGCCACTAGCTATGGACCCGTAGGTCTATGGTGAACTACTCACGCATCATCGGAGAGGTCATGGTGTTGATGAAGAAGCCCTCCGTATCCGAATCCCCCTCCGGCAGGGCACCAGAACATGCCCCAGATGGGATCTTGCGGAGACAGAAGCTTGCGGTGGCGAAAAAGTACTTTCGATGATCTCCTGATTTTTCTGGAATTTTTGGGAATATATAGGCGAAAGACCTAGGGTAGAGGTGGCCCAGGGAGCCCACAAGCCTGGGAGACGCGGGCCCCCCTGGCCGCGGCTAGGGTGCTTGTGGGGTCCCTGGTGGCCCCCTGCCTTGGTTCTCAAGTCCCCCGATCGTCTTCTGTTTCGGAAAAATCTTTTTGGAAGTTTCGTTCCGTTTGGACTCTGTTTTAAATCCTCCTTTGAAAAGGGTCAAAAACACGGGAAAAAAAGGAACTGGCACTTGGCACTGAGTTAATAAGTTAGTCCCAAAAAAGATATAAAAGGCATACAAAACATCCAAAGTTTGACAAGATAATAGCATGAAACCATCAAAAATATAGATACGTTGGAGACGTATCAAGCATCCCCAAGCTTAACTCCTGCTCGTCATCGAGTAGGGAAGTGATAAAGACTGTAATTTTGACGTGGAATGCTACCTAGCATAGTTGTCCTTTGTAACTTCTTTCGTGTGACATGAATGTTCAGATCCATAAGATTCAAAACAACAGTTTGCTATTGACATGAAAACAATAATACTTCAAGCAAACTAGCAAGGTAATCATGAACTTTCGAAATAACAAGGCCAAAGGAGGTTATCCCTACAAAATCATATAGTCTGGCTATGCTCCATCATCCTCACACAACTAATTTAAATCATGCACAACCCCGGTATTGTCCAAGTAATTGTTTTCGCACTCTTACTTTCTCAAACTTTTTATAACTATCACGCAATACATGAGCGTGAGCCATGGATATAGCACTATAGGTGGAATAGAGTGTGGTGGTGGTTGTGAGACAAAACGGGAGGAGATGGTCACATTGACTCGGCTTATCAAAGGGCTATGGAGATGCCCATTAATAGATATCAATGTGAATGAGTAGGGATTGCCATACAAAGGATTCACTAGAGCTATAAGTATGTGAAAGCTCAAAAGGAGAACTAGTGGGTGTGCATCCAACTTGCTTGCTCACTAAGACCTAGGGCAATTTTGAGGAAGCCCATCATTGGAATATACAAGCCAAGTTATATAATAAAGATTCCCACTAGTATATGGTGGTGACAAAACGAGAGGCTCTCAATCATGAAGAACATGATGCTATTATGAAGCACAAGTGTGGAAAAAGATAGTAGCATTGCCCCTTCTCTTTTTTGGGGCTCTTGGGCCTCTCTTTTTTCACTCTTTTTTTATTTGGGCTCTTTGGCCTTTTTTTATTTCCTCACATGGGACAATGCTCTAATAATGATGATCATCACACTTTTATTTACTCAAAGCTCGAAGCTCAGAACGATGATGACTCTATAGGAAATGCCTCCTGCAGTGTACCGGGATGTGCAACGATCTAGCTTGGCGTATGACGTTGAAAATCTCGCTAGCTATCTTACGATCATGCAATGGCAATATGAGAGTGATGACACAAGTCATGAGGCGGAACGGTGGGAGTTGCATGTCAATATATCTCGGAATGGCTATGAAAATGCCATAGTAGGTAGGTATGGTGGCTGTTTTGAGGAAGGCATATGGTGGGTTTGTGCACCGGCGAAAATTGCGCGGTACTAGAGAGGCTAGCAATGGTGGAAGGTGAAAGTGCATCTATACCATGGACTCACATTAGTCATGAAGAATTCACATACTTGTTGCCAAAGTTTTTATCAGTAATCGAAACAAAGTGCTAAACGCATACTCCTAGGGGAAGGGTTGGTAGGTGTTAACCATCGCGCGATCCCGATCTCAACACAAAGGATGACAATCAATAGATCAATTATCCTCCGACTTCCTAACATAGCGGTTCACCATACGTGCATGTTACGGGAATTACTAACTTCAACACAAGTATTTCTAGATTCACAACATCCTACTAACATAACTCTTAATATTACCAAATCCACGTCTCAAAACTAATTGTGAGGAATCAAAACTTCTCTTTCTACTCAACGCACATGAAGATGGAGGTTTTTGTATCCTCTTTGGGTACCTATCACCTTTGGGACTACTTTCATAGCACAAGCCAACTACCAAGTCACGCACCGCCGTGCTATAAAAGATCTAAGTGAAGCACAAAGAGCAAAATTATCTAGCTCAAAAGATATAAGTGAAGCACGATGAGCATTCTAGCAAAATCACGATGAGTGCACGTATCTCTCAAAAGGTGTGCAGCAAGGATGATTGTGACACAACAAAAAGAAAAGACTCCTACGATACAAGACGCTCCAAGCAAGACACATATCATGTGGTGATTAAAAATATAGCTCCAAGTAATGTTACCGATGGATTGAAGACGAAAGAGGGGATGCCTTCCCGGGGCATCCCCAAGCTTAGCCTTTTTGGTGTCCTTGAATTTGGCTTGGGATGCCTTGGGCATCCCCAAGCTTGAGCTCTTTCCACTCCTTATCTCTTTGTCCATGAGAACATGACCCAAAACTTGAAAATTTCACAACACAAAACTTAAACTAACACCTCTTTAGGTACTGTAGCAATCTTGATTTCTATTTATATTGGTGTTAGGCTACTGTATTCTCACTTTTAGATGGCTAGTACCCCCCAATACTATCCATAGTTTCATCGAAACAAGCAACCAAGTCAACAAAAACAGAATCTGTCAAAAACTGACCAGTCTGCAGCAATCTGTATACTTCGTATACTTATGGTACCTAAAAAATTCTTAAAATTACGACTGCGTGGAAAAAAGGCGTATCAACCAGCAGCAAAAAGAATCAACTCAAAAGATCTTTCTGAATTAAAATGAAAAATAATCTCGTGAGCGAAAAGTTTCTGTCCTTTTCCAACAGGATCAAACAACCATCACCAAGACTAGTCATAAAGGTTTTGCTTGGCTCAAACACAAAAAGAAACACAAAAGACACTATGATAACAGAATTATGATGGTGTGGATGCAACAAAACATAAAGAAAAAGATAAATTCATTGGGTTGCCTCCCAACAAGCGCTATTGTTTAACGCCCTTAGCTAGGCACAAAGTGATAGAATCACGTATCGTCGTCTTTGGTGCTCAAACCATAAGTAGCCCTCATCATGGATTCATAAGGCAATCTTATTTTCTTTCTAGGAAAGTGCTCCATGCCCTTCTTTAAAGGAAACTGAAATCTAATATTCCCTTCCTTCATATCGATGATAGCACCGATAGTCCTTAGGAAAGGTCTACCAAGAATAATAGGGCATGTAGGATTGCAATCAATGTCAAGCACAATGAAATCCGCGGGTACATAGTTACTATTTGCAACAATAAGAACATCATTGATCCTTCCCATGGGTTTCTTGACAGTAGAATCAGCAAGATGCAAATTAACAGAACACTCCTCAATCTCATTAAAACCCAGAACATCACATAAAGACTTTGGAATCGCGGAAACACTAGCACCCAAATCACACAAAACATTGCATTCATAGTTTTTGATTTTGATTTTGATAGTAGGTTCCCACTCATCATGAAGCTTTCTAGGGATAGAGACTTCCAATTCAAGTTTCTCTTCAAGAGATTTTATCATAGTTTCGACGATATGATCGGTAAAGGCCTTGTTTTGGCTATAAGCGTGTGGAGAGTTTAGCATGGATTGCGTCAAGGAAATGCATTAAATCAAGGAGCAACTATCATAATTGAATTCCTTGAAATCCAAGGTAGTAATTTCATTACTACTCAAAGTTTTAATATCTTCTACTCCACTTTCAATGCTTTTAGCATCAAGATAGATGGTCTCCGAATCATTGGGGCATTTTTCAACCAAAGTGGATTTATATCCAGCCCCATCATCATTAGGTTTGACACAAGAAAACAAAGATTCAATGGGAGTCACACCAAGCACTTAAGATCTTTGTGATTCTTATCACAAGAACACGCCTTTTTAAGCCATTCATGTCTAACACGAATTTGGGCGGTTCTTTCTTTGCTCTCTCTCATGGAAACACGCATAGCTTTCAAAGTTTCATCCATGTTGATCTTGGTAGGAGCACATCTAACTTTCAAAGCATCAATATCACTATACATTCTATCAACGCTCCTAGCCAAATCGTCAATTTTGAGTATTTTTTCCTCTATGGACGCATTGAAAATCTTTTGTGAGTTGATAAACTCTTTGATATTACTCTCTAGATCAGAGGGTAATCTATTGTAATTTACATGAGTATTGTTGTAGGAGTTGCCAAAGTTATTAGAGGGGTTACTAGGAAAAGGCCTAGGAACATTGTTTCCTCTAAAAGCATTGTTGTTGCCAAAATTATTCCTACAAACAAAATTAACGTCCAAGCTAGCATTGCTACTCTCAATCAAGGAAGACAAGGGCATATCATTAGGATCTAAAGGAGCACTTCTACTAGCAACCAAATTCATTAACTCATCCATCTTAGCACTTAACGAGTTAATTTCTTCTATAGCGTGTACCTTCTTACTAGTAGGTGACCTTTCAGTGTGCCACTAAGAGTAGTTCGTCATGATATTGTCTAGGAGTTTTGTGGCTTCTCCTAACGTGATTTCCATGAACGTTCCACCAGAGGCGGAGTCCAAGATATTTCTAGAAGCGAAATTCAAGCCAGCGTAGAAGATTTGTATAATCATCCAAAGACTCACGGCATGAGCGGGACAATTTCTAATCATCAATTTCATTCTCTCCCAAGATTGTGCAACATATTTATGATCAAGTTGCTTAAAATTCATGATATCATTACGGAGAGAGATAATCTTAGCCGGCGGAAAATACTTGGATATCAATACTATTTTTGGGCAAAGACGAAAACCAAGTTTTTGCTCGATCTCGCAACGAGAAAGGAAAAAAGATTCAAGTTAATCACATCATTGTCCAAATCTTTCTTCTTTTGCATATCGCAAAGCTCAATGAAGGTATTGAGATGGGATGCAACATCTTCACTAGGAAGGCCGGAGAATTTCTCTTTCATAACAAGATTCAGCAAAGGAGCATTGATTTCGTATGACTCCGCACTAGTGGCGGGAGCAATCGGAGTACTAATAAAATCATTATTATTAGTATTCGAGAAGTCACAAAGTTTGGTGTTTTCAGTCATGGTGACTTCAGCAAGCAAGCAAGCACACAAGCGAACAAAGAGCAAGCGAGAGAAAAGGACGAACAAAAAGGACAAACGAAAAAGGCAAACGAAGAAAAGGGCAAATATTTTTTTGTAAATTTTTGTTTTTTCAGAAGTGGGGGAGAGGAAAATGAGAGGCAAAAAAGTAAATGCAAGAGTTGAGTTTGCGACACTTACTTGGATGAGTTCTTGACTTGATCCTCCCCGGCAACGGCGTCAGAAATCCTTCTACTACTTCTCAAACAATAGCGCCAGAAATTGACACGTTGACGGGGACTTGCTTGCGTTGGTTTTTCCCTTGAAGAGGAAAGGGTGATGCAGCACAGGAGCAGTAAGTATTTCCCGCAGTTTGAGAACCAAGGTATCAATCCAATAGGAGAATCTCATCAAGTCTAGAGTACTCATAACCCACAAGTATAGGGGATCGCAACAGGAGAATCTCATCGAGGGTAGAGTATTCAACCCAAATTTATTGATTCGACTCAAGGGGAAGCGAAAGAATATTCTCAAGTATTAGCAGTTGAGTTGTCAATTCAACCACACCTAAAAGATTTAATATCTGCAACAAAGTATCAGTAGCAAAGTAGGGTGATAGCAGCAGTAGCAATAGTAACCAGTAGCAGCAAAGTGACAGAAGTAGCAACAAAGTAACAGTAGTAGCAACAGAGTAACAGTAGCAGCAGTGACAGTAGTAGCGGCAAAGTAACGTAGCAAGGACCAGTAGGAAAAGACTCGTAGGCATTGGATCTGTGATGGATGATTATGCCGGATGTAATTCATCATGTAACAGTTATAACACAAAGAGATATGTAACTAGCTCCCGTTCGTTAATCTAATGTAGGCATGTATTTCGTATGTAGTCATACGTGCTTAGGGAAAAGAACTTGCATGACATCTATTGTCCATCCCTCCCGTGGCAGCGGGGTCCTAATGGAAACTACGGGATATTAAGGTTCTCCTTTTAATAAAGAACCGGACCAACGCATTAACACTTGATGAATACATGAACTCCTCATACTATGGTCATCTCCGGGAGTGGTTCCGGCTATTGTCACTCCGGGGTTGCCGGGTCATAACACATAGTAGGTGACTACAACTTGCAAGATAGGATCTAAAACAAACATATATTGGCGACAACATAATAGGTTCAGATCTGAAATCATGGCACTCTGGTCCTAGTGGCAAGCATTAAGCATGGCAAAGTAGTAGCAACATCAATCTCAGAACATAGTGGATACTAGGGATCAATCCCCGTCAAAACTAACTCGATTACATGATAGATCTCATCCAACCCATCACCGTCCAGCAAACCTACGATGAGATTACGCACGAACGGTGAAGAGCATCATGGAATTGGCGATCAAGGAAGGTTGGTGATGACGATGGCGACGATCTCACCTCTCCGGAGCCCAGAACGGACTCCAGATCTGCCCTCCAGACGAAGAACAGGAGGTGGCGGCGCCTTCGTATAGTAAAACGCGATAAACTCTTCTCCTTGATATTTTTTCTGGACGAAACGGACTAATAGAGCTGGATTGAGAGGCGGTGGAGCTTTGTGGGCCCCACAAGCCTGCCAGGCGCGGCCAGGGGAGCCCGCGCCTGGTGGGCTTGTGGGCTCATGCCTCCACTTCCTCCTCTTATTCTTGCGCCGGTATTTTTCATAAATCCCAGAAAAATTCTCCGTAAATTTTCAGGTCATTTCGAGAACTTTTATTTCTGCGCAAAAACAACACCATGGCAATTCTGCTAAAAACAGCGTTAGTCCGGGTTAGTTCCATTCAAATCATGCAAATTAGAGTCCAAAACAAGGGCAAAAGAGTTCGGAAAAGTAGATACGACGGAGACGTATCAACTCCCCCAAGCTTAAAGCCTTGCTTGTCCTCAAGCAATTCAGTTGATAAACTAGGGTTTAAGCTTCTGTCACTCTAGCAACCCATCATCTACTTATTACTTCCCAATGCCTTCCTCTAGGCCCAAATAATGGTGAAGTGTCATGTAGTCGACATTCACATAACACCACTAGAGGAAATACAGCATACAACGCATCAAAATATCGAACGAATACCAAATTCAGATGACTACTTATAGCAAGACTTATCCCATGTCCTCAGGAACAAACATAACTACTCACGAAGAATAATTATGTTCATGATCAGAGAGGTATTGAATAGTATTAAGGATCTGAACATATGATCTTCCACCAAGTAATCCAACTAACATGAACTACAAGGAGTAATTAACACTACTGGCAACCTTACAAGTACCAATCGGAGTCGCGAGACGGTGATTGGGTACAAGAGATGAAATAGGGTTTGGAGATGAGATGGTGCTGATGAAGATGTTGATGGAGATGAGTCCCCTCCGATGAGAGGTGTTTTGGTGATGACCATGGCGACGATTTCCCCCTCCGGGAGGGAAGTTTCCCCGGCACGACGGCCCTGCCGGAGCTCTAGATTGGTTATGCTCTAGTTCCGCCTCGTGACGGCGACCTTTATTCCCGAAAGCTCTCCCTTGATTTTTTCTGGGACGAAACCCTCCATATAGCAGAAGATGGGAGCCGGAGGGGTAACA